>NT_177056.1:671491-712048 GCF_000188095.3 Bombus impatiens
GGGGGGGGGGTCGTTTAAGAATTTTTCGCTGGAGTTTGCAGTTGAATCGAGACTTGCCACCGCGATGAGAAAACTTTCTAGGTATCGACCTTAAACTTACTGTGTAAATTGGTAGACGTGATTCGAACGCCTTTCGTTTTTCGGTAATACCATTAATTTTGTCAGAATTGAATTCTCCGCGGGTTGGTTGGGGATATACCGAGTTTTGGAAATTGATGTGGTACGTGAACGGAGGAAAGAAGAAAGCATTCGAGTTTCGACAATCTTTTGCAGTTGATGATTCCGTGATATATTATTTGTGGTGTTATTTTATTTTGTAATTTCAGAGTCAATAATAGCTTTCTATACTTTCGCAACGAAGTGGATGAAATTATTTGGGAAAGTCAATAAAATCATTGCGCTGAAGCAACGTCGCGTATAATACGAATAACAATAATCTTCGTATTCAGAAAGCAATTCCTATTCAGGATTCAGAAATTTCATATGGATACACTAAAAAAGGGAAAGAAGGAAGTATTTTAAGCGAAAAGTATGAAAAGAGGAGAAATTGGAGATGGCAGGAAACGAGAGAAGGCGGACGATATCGCGTTAAGTATTAAAACGCGGCAATAACAAATACATTACGTGTTAAGCGTAGTTTCCAAGTGACGTCAAACGCGATAGAAGCGCGGCGGTCCACGGCGGTGGATATTTATTGAAAAAAAATCATGCCCGGTTGCCTGTATTTTAATTAAACGAAACCGCGGATTGCCGTTGAATTTTTTATCCTCTCATTTCCATTTCCACCCCTCTGTTTCGCTCCGTTTTTATGCCCCGCTATCAAACAAACGATATGTAATACGTTTTGTTGCTGAAAAACGATACGTTCAACGTCGTGATGCGAATAAATGTTTAATCAACCTACAGTTCCTTTCGCAAATATTGACAAATCAAAAGACGAGGTATGATTTAAAAAATTACGCCACCCCCTTCGATCGTGGCTATATCAAGGATTCAAATTTTTTTACGACGCCGCGTGTATAAATTTGTTAGACGAATAATATTATCGAGCCTGAAACTTTCTTTCATTTTTATTTCGCAGAATGTGTTACGCTGTTCATATTTTGTTCTAGTTGCGTTAAATACTGTAATATCATACTTTTAAGTATTATATAACGTATAATACTTATTCATATTGACACTTTTCATATTGACTGTACTCTTTTATATTCAGAATTTATAATAGTACTAATTTATTAACTAATTCTGCTTTCAAAGTACGATAGGGGGAAGCCAAACTTTTCTCCGCGTTAATTAATCCCTCATCCCGCTTCATTTCGTTTTAAATAAATTATGTCACTCGTTTTAATCATAGCCATGCCGGTTTCTGCCATAAAATTGTATAAAATTATTGAGAAACTTCTATAACTTTTTCCTTGAAACTGTGTCAAAACTTTCTAACATTAAGCTCTTCCAATTTCCTCTTACAAATATTCTTCTCGCGACATTAATTTCGCCAATAAAATATAATTTGTATCGATTCGAAAAGTATCCTTTATAGCAGAAGACGTAATTTTATTAGCTTCCTTTAAAAATATATAAATGTATAATCAAATCGCGGCATATGTAATTAAATACCGAGTTGTAAAAACGTAATTCTATCAAACCGAATTACGGAAAGGATGAAAAATATTCGAAAAATTATCGCAAATAAAATATTAGGGATACTAACGCGTATAAATTTCCCATTTTCGGGGGAATAAATTATGCCCACGGCTGGGATTCAATCGCCGTATCGCTCGCGTCGATACTTTCGATCCTGCGGCTGTACTCGAGCAAGTTTTCAACGAAAAATCCCGCGGGAAATCAAGCTGTTCAAAGGCTGGCGCGTTCGAGAAAGAGTACAGCCGTTCGAACGACAACAGCGTAATTTTTAACATCGAAAAGCAGGGTAAAAAGAGAGCGCGTTTCGAGCGCGATTTTGCCGATATTCTCGCGATTCGAGTTGGGAATAATTGCGTCGGGAATCGATATTTAAATGATTTCTGAAGAATTCTTTCTCTCGTCGAAAGTCTTTCAATTGTCATCTATCTTTTTATACGTTTCTTTCATAAACATGTCGTAGCAGAAGACTCAAAAATTTCTACTGTTTTTAAATGATTCTTTTTTTTAATTGCATCAATAATACGTTAAGGTAGTAAGTAGCAGATTCTTTATAAGTATTGCATTTAATTAACAGATTACCTCAGTAAGTAGTTAAGAAGAAAGAAGTGGTCAATATACTACTTGAGCAACCGGCCAATAAAGAGTGTAAAAAATAATAAAAACTATTTTTTTCATTGGACATATAGAAACTTCTGCGAGTAATCATAGTCAGATAGAACTCACTACGAAAGTTTCGTTGCTCTTTCTGTATCGCTATCAATACTAATTGAAAGTTATCGTCCACGTCGTTTTCAATACTGATCGATAGTTGAACGTTCACGGCAAAAGGTTAACAGTTTTATATTCGTCGTAAATTATTACCAATAAAATGATCGTTCCTTCGTTTCTTTACATTAGAACAATGAAACTATTTTTCCGAGGCACTGAGAAACAATTGCGAGCAATATTCACTGGGATTCGTCGTTCCCTTCTTCGAAAACAGCGTTGGCAAATGCAATTTGCGCCGCGTCGTACCGAGACTGTTAATAGAAATCTCGTCCGCCAAAACGATACGAATTTTCCTTCCATTAATTCGTGATCATAGTTTCGTCGCCGCGATCAAAACCGAACGAATGGAACTATGGGGCTGGACAGAGAAAGAGGAAGCCAGGAGCCGGTTGAAAAACGCAAACGGGCAAATTGCCCGTCACTGATAGCCGAAATAACCGCGGCGAGCAGACGAAATAACCGTCGGCAATAATTAAACAAAACCGCGCGCGAATCGTGGCCGCTGGCGAAAGAAACGTCATCGATTCTACGGAATTCGAAAATGCAATCGGAATCGGAGTGCACACGGGGATTGCAACTGGCTCGATTTTCGTTAATTACGTTGCTTGCTTTATCCCGGGGCGTTTATGCTGCGAGGAATTATCGTTCGTTTGATACGAACTTTGGAAAAGACACCGTTTCTTTTTAATTATTACGTCAAATCGTTAGGTCGTTAGATTAATAGATTTCTTTGTCTCGGTGATCGTACGGCGAAGTATTTAATTGGGTATTTTTTAATGATTCGAACGAAGGTTCGTCGAGTGGCAAATTTGATCTGCCGAGGATTTGATTCGTTACTCTTTTAGATTCGGATATTATACCTCACCTATGAGATACTATAACAAGTTCACTGCTTTGAATATTTTAGACATATTTGCATAATAATACTTTCTTAATTTCCATACTTACATAATCGGTAAAGATTTCTCTTGTATTCAGATTTCTATGTCCTAATCTAATCTAAACCTATCCAGTTCAAAGTTTAATCACGAAATACGAATACTACAGAGTATTTTAAAATTCCGAAAATCTTCTCAAAAGAAAACCACCTTGTTTCAAGTCGATATGCACGCGTTCCTAAGATATGGACTTGCAAAGTTTAGCTCTAGGACACAGTGATACCAGTCAACGGCGTGCCCCACATTCTTTCCCGGAAGTGAGTACTTACTACTAGTAGTAGTAAAAACTCGCTGATTCAACGGGTGTCGTTGAGTAGCGCGCACGTGACTCGCTTGCGATAGTTTAATGCGCTGGTGCGAGCGGGACAGCGATAGCGAAACCAGAAAAATTAGATTTCGCTTGCAACGACGATATTTTAGAAAGCGAAAGTCCGATCGGGCTGAACCAAATGGCATCTTCAAGTATGGGCTTGATCGTTCGATCGATCTCTGATCATCCCTTGCAAAGTTATCGGGCCTTAAGTTTGTTATCTTTTTAATCGGATTTCATGGAGGTTTTGGTTGATATTATCGTCAATGGGGAATCTTTGGTGGGTATAATCGTTTTAAAATTTGTAATGGAGAAACGATGGTAGTGTTTTGTTGTCTACGTAATTGATACTAGAATTTGCTTTAGTTGGCTTAAAGAGATTAAAGGTGATATACGTGATATTGATATTAATGAGTTATTAATATCGTTATTAATGGTTTCTGGCAAGTATAATCAGGTTAAAATTTTCCATTGAAATTGGTATTTTCTGAAGAATGAAATTGTTAGAATTTTTAAACGGTGGAATAACATCACCACATTTCATCACACATTCACACATTTACATATTTATACCTTCATATACACGTATCGTAAGTCCTTCTTCCATGTTCTACGTTATTATCAAAATTGTTTAATGAAAACTTCACGGTACAAGGTTTAAACAACTTCAGCTTTAAATATATCAAAGATTACACTTAATATTATTATTTATAATCCCGTGCAAATGATAATTCGTAATAACCGCAACAAAGGAAAACACGCTTTCCTCGTAATTTGATTAAATTAGTGGCGGTAAAGTCGGATAATATCGTTCGATAAAACCGGCACTGATTAAAATCGAATAAATGTTAAACATTCGTTTCACTCTCGGGGGAGTAAGTTCGAATCTGGACGCAATTACCCTAAAAACGAGCCATTTCCGTGAGCAGCGCGAGTGTTAACGATAATGAGCATCTGTCTGTGGAAAGTAGCAATTTTTATTGTTATTAGCGACGCTTTACACGCCTCTGCGTACGGTTTCTGTTCATTTTCTGGTTAATTTCGCGGAATCCGCCAGCGAGGCAATGGAAGGGGATTGCTTTTCCGACGGCTCGTTTGCAGAAAATAAGGGTTGAGCTTAAATAATTAGCGGCCGAATGGTTCAGAAAGGGCGCAGAGAATTTCCATTGATTTCGGATCACTTTTTGCTTTTCCCCCGTGCTTTTAGCCTCCTTTGTTTATTCATCTCTTGGTTTGCTGCATTTCCAGTTTTTCACGAATTCGCAACAGAAAAAGCAGTCGATTTCGTTTATTGCGTTATGTGTAACGGATGAAAGATGTTGATCAGTCTCTGATGCTAAAATTAGTATGTTAGCAAGTTAGTAAACCGGTATGTAAACGAGTTAGTAAATCAGTGGGTTAGTAAGTTAATGAAAACGGCAACTGCGGTTGACAAGTCTAAAAGACGAAATGAGGATATTATACCGAATCGAAAAGGGCCGATCAGCGCACCGATGCGATCCTTTTAAGTACGTCGCTGTCACAACCCTTCTTCCCGTTCCCTCCCATTCTCATTCACCGTCCTCTTTATTTTCAAACGCGGCGGGTTTATCGTAGCGACGACGAAAAATATAAATTCTTCATTCAGCCGTCACAACGCTGATGTTGAATATTCGATGAGAACTAAAACGCGTGACACTGCTTGCATTAGCGACCTCTCACCCCCGTTATACGAATCCAGCCCCTCCGTCGCGCGATTCCCATTCACATTTGCAGATATTTCTGGCGTCAACTCGGTGCCATGCATTTTTATGAGATTCAGTTATTTACTGATGGAATTACACACTTGTACAATGAAATATTTCTACTTTTTATTATAGTGGTGAGAAGATTATTTTCTGGAACGAGTACTACTAATGTTTCTGGTATTACTCGGTATCAGGACTATGTGATTCTTTTCTCCTTTTTTTTTCATTTTTTTCCTCCCCCAAGAATGTGATAATCTGAATAAGGAGATTGTCCTTATTCTTGTGGATGATCATACCATCGGTAGCATCAAGTAAAGTTGGAGGAAAAATTTAGAATTGGAAATTTGAGCGATAGGGACCTTTGAGAGCAGCAGAGTTATTTTGGAAATTGCGAACGAGAAAATTAAATAATGAAAAAATCCTTAGGAAAATTATTTAAACACGCTAATATTTCCTTAGTTGCACGTACGTGTCACGCGGATTTTTCACGATACAACCGACAGAGATTGCATCTCGTGAGAGACTGTATGCTTAATCGAGCACGATAACGGTGCAGTTATTATCCCTGAGACAGAGATTAAAATTTTAATTGCGGCCACGAAGCCGGGTCCCTCGTATCGTCCGTTACATTTTCCTCTTTTCCGTTTCCGTTTTCACGGCTGTTTCGCGGCCGGATGGATAAAAATACGCTCGACGATCCTTTTGTTGTTTACGCGAAAAATCTAATTATCCAAGCTTTAGAGCGTGCCGCGGTTAAAACGAGGACGAACTCTTTAAAACAGAGCTAAATCAGGGACGTTTCTCAGGGCGTTTCTTGCGTGACGTATGCACGGTATATCAACCGCGCACCACAGTATTTAGTATAATAGTTTGACGAGTATAATCCGTCGCTAAAAATATTTCACTGTGGGGATTCATTCGAGAGAGACATTTTTTTGCAAGTGTAGTAGTGCTTTTACAGTGGATTTTACGGTGGACACGAGGGTGGTTTCATACGTAGTTTATTTTTACAGCTTATGGCTCTTTGATGAAGATTGACGATGGAGTTGGCTATGAATAGACTGTAAACTTTTATGTAACTTGGTATTTATACACGTAATTAAAGAAATGGTATCTACACAGAGATTTGTTTCACCCTCTAGATATCATAGCGAGTTATACTATAATTTTTATCTTTGTTATACGTATTTTGTCCTTTTTCGCGACTTTCTGTTTCCGATAAACGCAATCTAATTACTAAAATATTAAGAAAAATTATAGGATCAAAATTATGTATTTGTGACAAAAATTATCTTGTACGATATTTTTATTCAGAATTTCGATTACAGATCAATACCGTTCTTTTCATCTAGAAAAATTTTGACACAATCTTCGGGATTAAGCATATCCGATTAATTACAGAAACATGTATGTGATATATAATATTCCAGTATGTGTCTGTAAACATGTCGTATTTGTTATCGGATCTTTTAAAATACCGAGTAATTTTTTTACTTGTGGACTAATGGTAATTTGATCGGATGATCGATCGTCTAATTATTTTTATCGAATATCGTACAAGGACGACGACTTCACCGTTATACCGACTGTTTTAATACGAAGAATATATGGATGCATCTTTTTCGTCTTTTTTTCTTCTCTTTTTTTGTACATACGCTAATTGGTCATGATTTATTCGATATTAGGAGAAACGAGTGGCTCGTTAAAAAATTCTCATTGAAACGTACTGTTACGTTTACGTCATTAAAATTTAAATTTCATAAAAACCACCAGTTATATCAGATGATAACTTCGGGAATGTACGAGCTAGAACTTTATATTAAATGGGGAAACGTTTATTCGCAAAATTTGACACACATATACGATTTTTATATATGTTAAGTATTGTCTGTTGTGCATTTTTAAATTCTTTGTCGCAATTTAATATTCGTACAAACTCATGGTTACTATAATTTTCGTGTTACGAATTTTACCAATGCGAACCTCGTATATTTCTTGCAATTTTAAATCCGTGGAATATTTAAATCCCGGTGTGTAAAAAATTCTTTTCGCTTAAAATTCCCGAGATACGAACATTAATTATTTTTTACGGTCCACGAAAGTCAATGTTTGATGTTCTTGTAATTTTAGGTTCGTCGTACTATCATATTATATCTTTAATTTAAATGTCACTTAAAGCTAAAATATCCAGCTGTATAAAAAATTATCTCGTGAAAATTTAGAAATTAAAAGATCAAATAATATCAGAGAAATTACGAATTGAAACGTACGCCCGATAAGCTAAGAAGACTAAATTATCGTTCAACGTGAACAATCTATTAAAATATCAATATCAGGTAACAATATTAACTATCGCTGGAATAACATCAATAAGACATAATTATCCCATCTCCGGTAATTTTCTTGTCACAAGTTCCGCAATAACAAGAGAACGGAGCAACCAGTGGCAACTCTGTACGATGATTCAGTGGGAATTGGCGCAGGTGATCGCAAGTCCATGGACCAAGACAAATATTGGTCCTGGTATTATTAATACGATCGCCTGGTCTACTCGACCGACGAAATGTATGACAATGACGACGATTTCACGTTGATCGCGATTATCAGTCCGCGGCTGGAAGCACAATTTTCGCCTGCACACGCTTTGTTTCGTTGCTCCAAGCTGCGATAACCATTTTTGAATCTACTCGATTACGCTTTTAACGATTTTGGCCAACTATATGAGAATTGGAGGTTTAATAGCGAAACGAGAAGATAGGTGCTTTGTTACACGCGATGACCTGTGTGGTTGAAAATTAGTTTGGTTATTGATTTGAGTCTCTCCACAGCTTTCGATAATGAGAAATTGTCTTCCAAATTGAGAAAAAATTGTTCGAGAAATTAGGACGATAACGATATTGAAATTTATTTGTCCGAATTTAGTTAGAAACCAACTAAAGGTAAATAAATTATTTAAAAACAAATGTGCTTCGGCAAGCACTTCGGAATATGAAAATGAAGATAATTTTAAACCGTACGATATTCTAATTACGCTGGGCGTGAGAATGAAGAATAGAATCAAGGGATTAATTAATGAATTTCGTTTTTTCGAGTCGGATAAAATTCGAGGCCCAGCCAAAGTGTAAAATTTCCGCGAATCCGAAGCTTTTAATTACCTTAATGATGGGGTAGGAACCCTCGACATTTACATTAATCTCTTCATACTTTACTACGTAATTATCTCATGTTTCCTCCTCCTTTGTTTCAATTGAGATATTACAAATTAAATAAGACTCTGTTCGTCTAATGATTTAGCCTGTGTCAAAGAATTTTGTCACATTCCGGATAGCCAAATTAATTTCATGCGTAAATTACAAAAATTGTGATATTCTTATAGCGTATTTGGTATTATTAGTTTATTTGCTTTGAGAAGAGTTTGTCGATCATCGGGACGCGAGCAAAAGTGACTTTAATTAATTAAACGCACCTGTTCAATATTTAATATCGAAATATGTAGTTGATTTATTTACAATAGCGCGAATTTACAAAATTTCTCAAATGTGTCGCGAAATATCTGTGTTATCGAAGTTTTCCAATTAAAAAATAAAATGCGTGGAATGTGCATCTATGTGTGAAGAATCGTGAATTCTCCATCATATCGAGAATGTTTCGTATAATAAATAAAATCCTGGTTTAATTTGCGAAACTAACGAGTTCGCGTTTGAGTATCGGAATTATTAGCTTAACTACCCCTGGTAGAACGATCATGCTGGAAATCATAATTGGATTACATATCGATCGTTTCCGAATTTATCCTGTACACGGTAAGTTTTCTATTTCGCGTTGAATTAACTAAAAATTTCACTGATTTCGTATTTTCATTTTTGTTGCAGATATTCACGCGTTTCGGCAAGGTCCTCAAGATCGTCACCTTCACGAAAAACAGTAAGTGGTATTTTACGAAATTTATACTTTACAGTTACGCAATTAGTACCTCGTAGAGAAGCTTGAATTTCAAGTATCACGAGAATTTGGCCGAAATCGCATAATTTGAATAGGATTATTCGAACATTCGACGTTAAAAATTTTCTTTTCGGTAAAACAACGGAATTCCTAAATGGTCTAAAAAAATCCACCCTAGTGTTTGAATACTTGGAGAATTTTTACGAGATGTTGAAAAACTTCGCCACGGTTTATCTTATTGATTAAAATCCAAAAGAACGTATATACGCTTCATTAAAGTTACCTTAATCTTTAACCAATTTTTACCCGATCTTCTATTCAACACCGATGAATTTTCTTGCCAAATTTTCACGGGGCTGTTACACAGAAAGACTTTCACAAATATCCACCGAAACTTTTCGCGTTTATCTCGAAGGAGATAGACTGCAGTGGGGAAAGACCGTTTTGAACGTTTCGAAGTGGCTCTTGTTTTCCTCCTCCAGTGCAATAGCTACTGGACCACCCTGTATAGACGCCACTCTTGCTGGCAGACACGCCATGGCACTTTAGTACTTCAGTGTACACTTGAAGTGTATCCTGGCCCGACGACGTCGACGCTGTTAGTACTTTCAGTGTTGTACTCGAATCTAACGGGTGTTTCAAATGCGTCTACCCTGCTGCTAATCTCTCTATAAATGTATTTTCGAAATAAGAAACTAGAAGCAAATACGATCTTTTCCATCTTGTTGCGTCACAGCTGATAAATTAATTACTAAAATTGTACGAGGCAGCGAAATATACATCTTACGTTTGATTCAACACGTATTGATTCGTATCGCACGCCCGTTATATACATAGAAAGAGTTCACTTCACCCACGGTAAAAGTGCGTTACAAATTCATGTCGGTTCAGACAGCAAAAGTCTCGAGTATTTTATTTTGCGACGTGGCAACCTTCCTTTTTTGCTCCTGATATATTTCCGCGGCTGGCAATTATAGAAAGGCAAATAGATATTCCTACACTTTTGTAACATCGATTCACGACCAATCAACTTTGCTTCCTTCTGTTGTATTTCTGCAGAGTCTCTTCGATATTAGAAAAAGTAAGAAAAGAAGGAAAGAGAACTTGACGAGAAGAGCAGAACAAGTTTCTTTTTGTTTGTTTGAACGTTATCGAATACGTCTATTTACTCATTATGGTACTGCCAAGTAATCTTACAAGTATATTGGTATACTTGTATTGCAACCACGACGACGCATTCTATGCGTCTACTACAATCCAACGCTATTTTTATCAATAGCCAATGTATTGAAAATATCTGATATCTGAATTCACTCGTACGATTATAAATCACTTTATCGAAACATACGATAGGGGATAAACAGAACGGAAAAATCGGCCGTGGACTGGATTATTCAATTTTCGAGTCGAAGACATAAAGAAGGCAAGCGAATGAAACGAGTTGTTATAGGAAGAATCCGTCCCAGAAAAGCGTTTCAAACGAAATGAAATAAAAAATGGGAATCTCCCAATCAGCCTGAGGTGTTCTCCGTGGAAAGGAGCGGCAAGAAAGAAAAGAACCGCGCGTATGTTTTTAATTCGAGGCAGTCAGCTCGCAACGTCGAGGAACACCGAGCACCAAGTGCCTCGCTTCTGAGATTCTACCTCGTTTCCTTGTCTTTTCCGTTTCTTTAAAGGTTTTGTTTGGCGAACAGAATGGCGGGAATTCGTTAGACTATGCCGTTTGTTTTCTTCTGTTCGTTATTCGTACTTACGTGGCTGGAAAAATGGAATTTTCGAATGTCCGATTTATACGAAGTTCCGATTGGAAAACTTCCGATTCGTAAATTTTCAATAGATATATTCGACGCTCTATGAACGAAGTTTCGATTGGAGAAATTTCATATCGAGACATTTTTCGAGAGTCGAACTATCAATCTCTGTGCTTCGATCTTCGAAATTTTTAATCTCCAGGTTTCTGTTTCTTGCGAATATTATTCCACGTAGATTTTTTAACGACCAAACACGCGAAGCGCGCGCGAGATAAAAATAACGTTGAACTATGAATTTTAAGCATCTTTTATATTATATTTCAAGTAAAATCTGGCAGTAAGACAAATTTCTGAATGTCAAATTAGTAATTTTCTGTACGAATAATTTACGTAACCACCGCCCACGATCTACTAGTAACTCAAAAAGTCAAACAACTAATTATCATCGGAACGAGATACAAAATAAGGAGAAAGAAACTAAAGAGAAAGAGAAAAATGTGAATAGAAAAGTGGAATAATAAAATAGAGAAAAATAATGAAATAAAATAAAATAGAGAGAGTCGAATAGAGAGTATGGAAATGGAACGAACGAATAGCCACTTGACCGAATCGAACTTTAATTGGACACTGAGTGCGTCTTCGCTTTAATTTAGGGCCCGTGGCTCCGTGATTTCGCCAATCAACCGCTATTTGTCTCAAAGCCAGGCTCTTTGAAACTGTCGCATCCCTTTCAATCGCGAACAACAGCCACCTTTTGTTCGATCGAGCGTCCATTGATTGAACGTCTTTTGGCTATCCCTGACCAATTGTCGCCAAGACAATTCGGTGTCGATATTGTTTTTTAACGCTGGAACAGATATTTCTAGCTGTTCCCTCGATGGAAAGATACGGTGGAGATGTTGCAGAGTGTTTGAAGAGAATGTTGAGGGACGCTTAAACGAAATTAATGGCTTTTGGTGTGAAACTTAATCCTATTAAAAGTCGCAGCCTTTGTAAATAAAACCTCGCTTGTCGTATTCGTAATAATTAGATAAAAAAAAAAGTTGATGGAAATGAGAAAGCAATGAAAATAGCAGAAAACTCTATGGAACAATAATAGTAGTCGATTTCCATTTTATTTCAGATCTTCGCGCATTACATACGAATATTTATACCCTTAATATCACCTTTCGTTCGCCGACAAAAGTTGGAAAAAGCGCGAAAAATACATGGGAAAACGTTTTATTAGCGATATAATGCAATAACGGGATCGAGTTTTTCGCCGGTAGCAACGTTATTCAATTTCCATCGTTATTTGATCGTGCGACAGGGGTGAGATCGGGAAGATAATAAAAATTCTGTTCCATAGAGGGGAAAAAGTGACCGGTGTCACAACATATTACCGCGAATCCAGTGAGATCTCCCTTTATTTCCATTTAATTTCGGCTTTATTTAATTTTCACCGGCGCAAACCACCGTGAGAACGGCATTTGGTTTCGAAAATCGAACGATAATCCCTGTTTTGCTACGTATTTTTCCTACCATTTTCATTTTAAGGGGATTGTTGGGAGTTTCATATCGTAGAACGTATATTTTTCTATTTACCAAATTTTTAGTATCTTTAACGCTTTTTATGCTTACTACTCGTTACACCACTGATGTTTCAAAGTGTTTCATGTTACGTACGTAATATATTCACCAGATAATATATAAATCATAATTCTTCATAATCGATTCATAATGTAATAATTCTATTAAAATACTTCGTAAGTACACATATGTAATATATTCTCTAAATATTGAAATTCACCAGCCACTGTACACAAAGTAGCGCTTTAATATTTTATTTTCCGTAATTTCCGAACGAATCAGTTAACAGTTTTCGTAACCCAATCTAACAAAATACTTCTCTCTTTGTTTCAGACACTTTCCAGGCACTAATACAGTACGCGGACATGCTGTCGGCGCAAACCGCCAAACTGGTGAGTATCCACTTAAACTTTTCCGCCGAAACGCACGCAAAAATCCAACCCTCTCTCTGTGTTACCTCTTTTTCCTCTCTCTCTCCGTTTTTCTTCTTCGTTTCTCGAGTCTGGAGACCAGTGTTTCTCCTGCAGCCACAGTTTATCCTTGTCCTCTCGTGGGACAGATCGACATTTTTCGTGGAATACCAACGGAAGTGTCATCCATTAGAAGGTCCAGGTGCCATGAGGCAAATAATGTAAATTTTAATCTCCTCCCCAGCCTTGTTTTTATCAGAAAGAAAATGCGTTGCGTTGGAGTACTGTTTTTTATTTTTTTATGTTTTTTTTGTATTTTAAAGTGTCCTCTTAGTTTTATATATTTTTAAATATATGTGGTTAAATATGGTTCTGTTTTTTTCAGTTCCTATTTCGGAGCTTTAAACCATACGTTTTAATATTTAGTTTAATATTTTTAATTTATTTCTGTATTCGTATGTATGTTATTTTATTACAAGTTTTTCACTTGAATCCTATATGACTGATGATAAATTGTTACTGCATAGTAAGAAGGAACAAACAACAAGATAGTATATTTCAAAATATTTTAATTCATACATCTTCTCTCTTAACGCGACGTAAGCTCCTCGGTTGGTGTTCTTGTTCTATATTTCTTCGATGAATTTTATGCAACACTCGTGCCACTTTGTGCAACATATGTGTGAGAGTTTTTGAACTCGTCTAAGATCTACATATATGTTCACTTTTAAATCCCACTGTATTTTAATCAAAGAAATATTCACCCGGAGGAAACCTCTTCTCCCTTGGACACTCCATCTAACCTCAACAACGTTCCGAAAGCCAGCAACGCTTCTTAGCAAGGAATCCGCTGAGTCCTCGCCGCGATTTCTGGTTTGGAATTTTCGTCGCGAATCTGCTCGTTAACGAATGCTAATTCGACCACTCGACGAGTGGAAATCCGCGAAAGCCGGTTACCAGTCGACGTTTCCTGTAATAAATGTTCCCTTTTCGCGGCCAAAATTAAGCTGCAACACGCTTGCTCGACGCGGTTGTCGCGTTATTTCCAGAATTATCCGCCGGTTTCGATATCAAAGCAACCGAATTTTTCGATATTTTTCCAGTCCTTGTCTTTTTTTTCACCTGGCTCTGTTCGATTCCACGTTGATTTTCGAATCCCGATTTTTAGGTTAATTAACGTCTGGAGCTTTTCTTCCGTTTGGTAGTTTCGAGGGGCTTTCGAGTGGTTTGGAGCGGATTGAAATATTTATCTAAATAAACGAATAAATTCTTTTGGATATACAGTGGTATTCATAACTATTCCGATATACCATCCATACTTTATACTTTGCTTTATTTTACTTATATTCACTATACTATATAGGTTCTTGTTTGAATTTTATGATATATCTGTTCGAAATTCATAAATTTGCAGTCATATTTCTATACGTTCTAGTATTTCATAGTAATTAGGAGAATATTTTAACACATTTGTCAGAGATTCATAGTCTATTCTCTCGAGAAAATCCTCGCAATTTTACGATAGAAGAGGATAGAAATTTATCGATAAATTTCATTGAGAAAGTTGCCGGTGAATTAAATTAAAAAAATCTTGGTACTCGGGGATATTTTAAGAGTTCCAGTCGAAGCCGGAGGACTTTTACTGTTTTCACGAACCCTTATTCTCTGTTTCCCCGTTTTTTCGAGTTTGTTTTTTCACCGCAATCCTCTTAGATATAAGTCCCCGGTTTCTATCAACAAGTTCCGATCGATCGGAGTTTATGGGATTCTAAAGTCAATCGAAGAAAAATGTTATTCTGTATAATTTTCCATTTTATAGGGAGCTGGCTTTGCTTTCAAACTAAATGGAATTCTATGTCGGCCCTCTGAGCTGCTCTTTCGATCGTGTTTATCATTCTCTCTTCCTTCCAATTTCCCTCGAAGACCTAAAGAAAGAAGAAACTAAAACGACCTAAATAATATATCTTTAATGATAATAATAATTTAATGGAACTTAACATCTTCTTCGTGCGGACAACAATATAAAAATAGTCCAACGATTTATTGTAAAATACTCAAATTTAAACAGGAATGAAATGATTTTTGACAACTTTTCAAAAATTATTGATTTCTTGCTGTAAACTGCGGTACGATGTAGATACTGAATTTTTTATTGCAACTTAAAGTCAACCATTCTATTATTCTTCGATCACGATTTCAACGATAAAATACAAAGTGCCGTAACGCGCATTTGCAAACAGTCCACGTTAAACACACACGAGCCCTCGGCAATCTTCCACGTCTATAGTCTCATAACTCGGAAACATCGGCGTGCACTTAATCCAGCGATGATATTATAATCCCGGTTGTTTGAACTCGCTCGCGGACCGTAAATATTAATTGAACGCGGCGAAATACGTTTCGCGGCAGGCAATTACATCACCGTCCGGGGCAAATGCAAATAATCGCGTTGAATTTCTCCTGGATAGAAAATCTGGCTGGCAGAAACGGAGACATCTGTGCTCTCTTCGTGCTCCACTCGCTACTTCTTTCTCCCTCTCTTCGTTTAATGGAGTTCCATGAAACATTGGTCACCGAAACGTGAATCTACAATATTTTGTAGATCTCTCCGAATCTCTCCTTTATTTTTTTAACCCTTTATATTGCCTGTGAATTATTTCATTTTTGTTTCCGACTCCTATACAATTGTAATCAAAAAAGTGTTTCACCTTCCAGTATTTCCCTACAGAAATTAGAAGATCATCTGCTATCATCCGTATAACCTTCTTTATCAGAAATGAAGATTTTGTTACAAAATTAGCACTGTGTTTTATGTGCATTAGTGTTTTTATTCTTACTCTTGTACACAAATTTATTCCAATAAACGATGAATATTATATTGCTATACGATATATAAATTATTATGTTGTTATAACGTATAATTTAGTGTATTAATTTTAGTGTTATACGTTACACCATTATATATAGGGTCGTTATTCTCCACAATCGCATCTCGAAATCTACCCTGCCCGAGAGAAAGAGGAACGACGAAATAAAAAACAGCACATCGAGCCTCTTTCGGAAAGTTTCCCCCCTCCTTTCAGTTTCCAAACTATTTTCAAAGCTTAATACCATTCGTTCGAGCGACAGGGCACGATATTAAAATAATTTCATTGCAGATATCCGACCAACTTTGTTAACCCAGATTACGTATTCTTTGTACGTCATAGAAGCCTGCCATTTCGCTACGCCGTGTGATGGCATACAGAAAGAGAAAAAGAAACGATAAAAAAAGGGGGAAGGACGTGGAATATTGCGTCTGGTATTATGCGCAGTTCCGCGTTCGCGTTCAAGAGTCTCGGAATATTTTTCAATTGAATTTTTCTGCCCGATTTTCCTTCCGACCGACTAATCAGTATGAAATTTATCCTGTCGCGCAGCCAATTAATTAAACGCGACGCGCTTTTGCTAGCCCGGCCATACCAATAATCGAAACTAATTCTTCTGCTGTCGAATTAATGCAAATTAACGTAATTGTGTTTATAGAACAAACATCGGTGAATGTATTTGGAAGCGGACGGATTGGTGATGAGTAGACTGCGACATTTATACAAATTCATATATTTACAAAAACGAGTAATAATAGGGTTAAACGGAACTTTTTGTCTCTCGTTATTCCTTGCGTGACAAGATATTGTCCTATTAAGGTTCATTCGATGTTTGCCCATTGTGGAATTACTATGATGGTATATATCAGATGGTGTATTTCTGTGAGTACAACAGGCATTAATGGATTACAACAACAGTAGTACAACAAAGAATATTGCATACCAAGGTTTCAACGCATCAAGCTCGCAATCAACATCAAACTGATACAAACCTATCTCAAACCGATAGGAAGAAATAACTCCCATAAGTACTAGAATATTAACGCCAACATGACGCCAATCAACTGTGGCAAGGAAAAAATATTAAACAACGCGTGACGTTAAAATTCCAAAATTCCAAAGTCCGCGCTCATCAAGCCAACGACTCATTAGATCCCGAAATCATTGTTTCCATAATGATTCGGGCAAGTTAGGATAGAGCCAAGGCAGGGATAACGATAACAGCAAGCTAGCCCTTTCAACGCGTTTCAGCCCTATTAATAACAATGTTAGCTAGCTGGTCTAATGCAGTTGCAGGGCTGGAAAGACGCAGTCTAATTACGTATGCACGCGTTCGACTCTCCGCGTAGGCGTAGACTAGAGCAAACCCTGCTCGACGGAGGCCATGGTGTTTGACCTGCGTGTGCATTGTTGCAGCATGCACGCGTGTACACGCTTCGCTGTATCTCTCCGCCGGCCATATTTACACGGGCTAATGAATTTCATACATAATTACCGGTTAGCCTACGTCCAGCTATTCTCCGTGGCATGGATCTACTCCTCTGACCATCCTTTTCGCCAACTTATACCTTTATTTCGAAGCATTAGGCGATGACCGTACTCGTGATACACTTGTCAAGTATTATTTAGGTTGGTTTAATTGTTCCTAGGGTATTCAGAGGGAATAGAGCGAGTAGAAAGAGCGAAAGATATAAAAATTGTTAGATATCAGAGTTGCGTAGGTTGGTATTTAAGGAGACAGTCTTTTGTCCATCTGTTTCCAACGATTAGGTAATAATCATATTGATATCAGGCTTGTGGTTCGATATTATTTGGATGAGATTGGCTAAAATTTGTTTTATTTAGTGTGTTGCATTTAGTTTTATTAAAAGTGAAAAATGAACGCGAACGGGGCAAACGTGGTTTCCCTCGAATCATTTCGGCGGAATATCGGTTTCCACTGGAGGCAAGGCTTGACTGGATTTTGTGTTTTGTGGTAATTCGAATAAGGGTAGGAGGGTCTAATTAGTGTAATTGGTGGATGCTGGTAGAGTCCGACAGCACTGGGAGTTAGCTCTACAATTACACGAAGTATGGGCTGCGATTATGGTTGGAAATCTGTTCTTGAAGTTTATTTAACTACGCGTGCTAATTCTACGTGTCTCGCTTAATATCAAGCCATTGGTTCTGTTTCATCGTGTAATTCTTTAATATAATCTCGTGTAATTCTCAACTTAATCAATACTATAAATGAGAAATTGTAAAAAATTAAATTCAATATGAGATACTCAGGGGGCTAAATGCTGACCATAGCTGTATATAACAGGCAGGTTTCGGGTAGGCATCACAAAAAATTACACGCGGGGACTTTCTCTGCAAAGGCAATAAAACGTTATCAATGGTTGGGGGGTGATGTAGCTGCACAAGAGTTAGAATTTGCTTCAAATCATGTTGTTGTTTTGCTTCGGAGTATCAAGACCGTTAGGTCACAGGTATTGTAAAGAGCTATGAACTCCGGGCAAAACAATGCTGCCGCTACACGTAGCCGTAAAACAAGACGAATTTCTATCTTTCGACCTTCTTCTGACGATTATAAATAAGCAAACGTGATCGCAAACGAGTCAATATAAACTGTGATTAAACGACTGTATAGATACCGTTTCGCGACAAGATCTGTTTTAAATACACTGACGATTACACATATTGGTAGTCTCATTATTCGATTCCCTACACCTTTCATAAGATCTAATATTCCAGCTAACATTTTTATTATTCATTTCTGTTTCAGTCGCTGGAGGGTCAGAACATCTATAATTCCTGTTGCACGTTGCGCATCGACTATAGCAAGATGCAGAACTTGAACGTGAAGTATAACAATGACAAGTCGAGAGATTATACCAATCCTTCTCTGCCAACTGGTGACGCGAATTTGGACGCGGCTTCTCTTGCTTTGGGCGGCGAGCTTCTTCCACAGTTGTTAATGGGCGCTGGATCGCAGCCCCGTGCAAGAATACCCGGTGAGAACCGTGAATTTTTATAGAATTTTTATGAAAATAGTAAGAAAGATAGTTCATGGATACGCTGCTTGGAATAATTCGGAATTTCGTAGAAAAATAAAAACAAAGTGGTAAAATAAGTTGCTTTATTTAAATTTCAATTTGTTTTATTTTTTTTTTTTTTTTGATATTGTTATTTTTAACAGTTTGCTTTTAATTCATGACATCTTTTGATACAGCTTTTCTATTATTTTTGTTTTCTTTATTTCTTTGAAATGCAATTAATTATTAAGTACTTTTTATGTTTGATTTCTATTATAATTAATTTAATATTCAGGAGATAAAACTAGTTATATAAAGTATCAGTACATTAGATTATTTTTACTGTTACTTTTTTGAATGTCCGGGATCATGAAATTTGGAATCTTAAACTTTGAGAAGTTCGAACGTTAGAGAATATAGAAATTAAATAGCTTGAAACGACGTTATCAAAATTCGAAAATCGAAAACAATCGATAACCATAAAAAAACCAATAACGCATTACATGTTATGCATCCCTATGTACACCCAGTGCTCTAATAAAGTTGTCACACGACATCGATCGTCAAGGGAACCCATAAAAATCGATCGATCAATTAGTTCCGTGTACCCAGAACGGTCCAGTCCATTAGAATTAATTATATTAATAGCGTGTCTCGCCCGCGGTTTATGATAAATTGTTATATCGAGTCGATCGGTCCGTTTCCAATTTGCCGCTCGTTTTCAGTTTCATTTCCGTGGGGGATCGAATTGCACGCGGTTAGACAGTATTATTTCCTGGGGTAAATTAATTAATTACGCTGCAACGCCACTGCTGATCGATACAGCCTGACGATTACCTATCATCGATCTTTCCTCCTGCTCCTACATTCTCAATTGTTTTGTTGTTTCATTGTATTTCTTCTTGGATTTTATTGGATTCATTTTTTCATCATAGTAGTATAAATGAGGGTTCGTTTTGAAACTTGTAATAATTTGTTTCTTTTTGCACTATAGAGGCGATTGGAATTTGGAGTGTGTTGGAAGATTTTTATTAGAAATACTATGCAGATGATACTATGAGGATTTAAATAGTTGAGTTAAAAGATTTTGAGCGTTAAAAGACAGTGAAGGTGTGAAATTGTTGAAGTTTAAAGGGATTGTTCGCTAAGTTTCTAAATTGTGCAGTCTGATGTAAGTTATATGAAAGTACCTAGGAAGGTTTCAGATTTAAGAGCTTCTTTGTCAGATCACGTTGAGATGCCTAAAGAATTTTGTTAATGTTGTATCAACTAACGTAGTTTTACCTCCTGAATTTGCTTCTTGTTGAAATTCTATTTTATTATGAGAGAAGTACAGGTAATCCTTCGATTTGAACAATTTCGAATTATTTTAAAATTTAAACAATTTTCAACGTTGAAAACTTGCGAAATCGAAAGATTCCCTATATCGCATCCCACAGAGTCCCACAAATACATAAAAAAAAATTTTCGTTTGACGAAAGAATCGACTTGGCACGTGAAATTTCAAAAAATTGACAGACTCCAGCGTTTACTATTTTTCATTTACTTTCGGGATATTTTAATTTTGCTCTGTGCATCCTATATCTTGCGTAATAACATACTGAATACAAATTAATATTATTCAAATTTTCCCTAAATTGTCATTTGTGGCTTGGTATCAAACGAAAGCAAGATGTTTTGTGTTCTTTCAATACAATACTCCATTATTCGTACTCAAATTTCCCGAATTTACCAAACAGACAAATTTCTCGAAAGGCACATGTTTGTACGTGAAATAAACTTCAGATAAATTCCACAATAATGATTTAAAAAATTGTTGTATCTACGTCTATTTCTATATTTGTTCCAAGCCTCGATAGTCGAGTCTTATAACATGGCGAGTCAAATTTATTCATAAAAAGTATCCATAAGTATTGGAGTAATTTCGTCAGCTCAGGTATAGGTCCATTCGATTCTGTCTCGCGTGACCTCGAGTTCCCTCACCATCAAGTCGATTCTTCCGCTAGTACACCCACCATTGGTCCACCGCCACAAATTCCAATTAGAGAAACGATGCTAACTATAGCTTGTAAATTTCCTGAAGTAGAGTCCATTGCAGGGGCACCGGGTGTGCTGCCCACGCCCTTTGCGGCCATGCACGGTCTACCCTCGCCCTTAGCGGGCCCATACAACGGGGTCCCACCTACCGGCGGATTGGCTGGCTTAGGTGGGTTCCCTCTGGGTGCAGCTGGCCTTGGAGTACGCGTTCCTACAAACGCGCAAACTTCCGCGGTCCTGCTCGTCAGCAATCTCAACGAAGAGGTGAGTGGTTTTTCATGGTACTCGATGAAATTGTTCTGTGACGTGGTCGAGGACATGGAGATCCAAGAAGAGGCACGAAGAAAAATTACAATAGGAAGAATTAAGATATCAAGGAGCGTAAGGAACGAAAATTTGTTTCCTTTTTTTTTCTTTTAATTGGTGATTAATTTCGTATTGCTCGTAAAATATTGCGAAGCTCGTTAAAGTATGTGAATATTCCTTCATTTCATACTATTGCAGAGAATTATGATTTATAATTTAATATTATTATTCATACTGTAATGTGTGAATATTTATTCTTTTAATTTTATCGAGAAAATTATTCATAATTTGTTATATACATAAATTAATGATCATTTTGATTAAAGTGTAGAATTAAATAGCGATTATTGGCACGTCCAATATAAATAAAAAAGATTTTGCTGAATCTTTATTATTGCTTTTCTTTTTTTCTTATATTTTCACGAAATTTCATTGAATTAACGGGATAGAATTTTTCTTCGCGCCTTGTCAAGGGAACACCGCTGAAGCGTATAGAACGTTGTCACACATTGAGCAAAATAAACATTAATAAAATACGCAAATTGTGATCGACGTGCTGTACGCTTTCAATTAGGATGATTTTCACTTAACGCTGAGAGAAATGGACCATTAGATTTCTCTACAAACGAATTGCAATTGATAACGTGATTCCACGATACACAAATTTGTAGTCATTGGTAAATTATTTTTTATAACTTTTCTCAATAAGCTCGAAATATATTTCCTTTGCTCAATTTCATTCTTTTAATACAAGTAATACACTAAATAGATATAATGATATAGTGAAAATAAATTTTATTTTTTGATTTTTAAAATTCAATTCAAATTGATTTTCAAATTTAATTTTTAATTACATCGAGATTAAAAGAGAAGACATTTTCTTTTTACATTCTTCGTTTCTCTCAGCGTCTGCCTATGTACACGAAAATGGCTTAGGTATGTACTTATCTACTAAAAATTTACCTAAATACAACGATATAATTATAATGTAGTGCTACGTAGGCAACTCTAGCAGTTTCTCCATCCCTGTACTCGAATTTTCCTTGTCGATCGTTTCTGAATGTATCTTCAAATGTAATCGAATATATTTTTGCATTTATAAGCGATCGTTTTTATTTCTAAATAAATTTTTGTTAATCTTCGAACAGAGTATTGGGTTCGACAAGTAAAATAAATCGAGTTCTCGATGCGTATGTGCCCTCTTTACGTCACGTCCCTTCTTATCTTACCTTTTTACCCCCCACTACCCCTCATATTTTCGAAATACATATATAGATATCGTTCCGAACGTTATCATCCTCTGTCCTGAGTAATTCGTGGCGTTGTTAATCGCAACGTTATTTCCGGCGAGGCGTCTTTTCTTTCTGAAAATTATGCGGAAATCGTAAATGTTAAGATAAATACGAGAAATGAGGGTTTTAGTACAGTTTTACATTGAAAATACTAATCTAGAAATTTTAACTTTGCAAAGTTTCGAATTTCTATTTTATCATGGTTCCCTCAACATCTAAATTCATTTCGTGGAAATGAAAGGCGCCTTACAAAGAAACTGTATGTCAACGTCACACTTCGCAGCTGCAACTATTGTCACTACTGTACTATAACTATGTGTACTACTATCGTTGCGCCGCGCGCACAAGCTTCCAAACCGAGTGTCTTTTCCCTCTGGCGAGCAAACGATCAAGTGTTTTTTTTACTATGTCTATCATCCTCTCTCTTTTATATATAAATACAGTCTACCACGCAAACTTTTTTGTACCTTGAAAAAGGCAATTTTTATTTATACAAAACGTAGTACAACGTCGTCCAATATTTTTCCTTGTTATTCGCATTTCTTAACATTTATTAATGATAGAATATAACATATTACAACGATATTTGTAATGCAATTTTTTTTAGTATTTTATTGGAATAAAAATAGCCTTCCTACAGGGTGCACGAAAACTTTTGTGGATGATTGAATACATATCGCCCTTTTGTTTCAAAAGTGACACAGGTGAAAAACATTACTTTTTCAAAAAATACAAAAAACTATATGTAACATAATGTAACACGTTATTCCGTGAATTAGTTCGAAAAACATGCTTTTTTAACTGTGTGACCTCTGTGACAATAGTGTGGTCTATCCATATACATATTTTTACGATATTCTTCCTTTAAATGTTTTTTTTTTCTCTTTAACCCCACGTGATATCACTATATCGAGAAACGATAAGAACCGCGAGGGATTCATATTGACGAGAAGGTCCCGCTGTTTCTCTGCTTCTCTAAGTCTTTCTGTGTCTCTCTCTGTTCTCTCCTGTTCTCTCCTCTTTCGATTGCGACCGCAGAAAAATCGACTGTAAAAAGAAATTCCAGCCCTTTCGCTGACTTTCATTCTGTATCTGCTTTTTTTTTTATATATACAAATTGTGGTCACTGTGATTTCGAGATTCTTTTAGAAAATTTCTTTTCCTTCTAATTCGTGAAATTTTTGGATGCTCCTTGAAATTCAGTCAGAAGATAGAAAGAATTTCATATTTTTTACTTTTTATTCTCTAAATTGCCAGAAGATGATCTACGGAGTTAAAAATTATTTTGATAAAAAGTTTGCATTTCTGAAAGTACCGAAAATAATTACATAAAAGTTGTAGAATTATATTATATGTTTGAATTGGAAAAAATGTATGCCATTGTAAATTGAAAACTGGATTTTATAAAAATCGAAGTATATAAGAATTGAATGAAATGGAGATTGATTTCGGTAGTAATTAAATTCGCTAAAAATCCAAATTAGACAAAACTTGAGTTCGATAAGAATCCACTTCAATGAAAATTCAAATTAGAATTCAGAAAATTTTCCAAAAATTCTGAAGTAAAATTTCTACAATTTTTCCAAATTGTATTTACATTTGAGATTTTATGTTTTTATAAAGATTCGTCATAGTGACACGATTTGGTCAGGTATATTCTTCAAAGTCAGTAAATGATCTGGAAGATCTGTAAGGTCCAAAAGTGGCCCGTATACACGTGAGGCCAGCGAAACTTGTGCGCGTGCCAACACTATACATTTGAATCCTATTATACTCGCTGACTACTGACTGGACTCTGTCTGTTCTCTGTGTAGATGGTCACGCCTGACGCTCTCTTTACCCTGTTTGGTACGTCTCCACATTTATATTATTAATTATATTACATTATTAATTATTGTATTTACACTCGCGGAACACATTGACACATACGCAACACACAAACACACTTTACACAGTGACATTCCTTAGACGTGTTTTTACATGGATCAGTAGTAACTGTGAGCATTTTTGGAGAGTGAACAAATAAAATTAAATATTAATAGCAATATTTTCCTTTGTTCATTTATTTATCTGTTTTTTTTTTTTTTTTTTTTTTTAAAACACTCGCGGAACACATTGACACATACGCAACACACAAACACACTTTACACAGTGACATTCCTTAGACGTGTTTTTACATGGATCAGTAGTAACTGTGAGCATTTTTGGAGAGTGAACAAATAAAATTAAATATTAATAGCAATATTTTCCTTTGTTCATTTATTTATCTGTTTTTTTTTTTTTTTTTTTTACAAAATTTTCTTACATATGTGATACATGGGAACACGAACAGAGAATATATATGTATATAGTCTATAATCATCGATCGTACGTCATGATTATTTTGTTAATTTCTGACATTTTTATCTTTTTGCTGGTCTTTTGAGAAAAAATATTTTTGTGGAAAATTTAAATCATTATATCACTCTCCTCGTCACGTGTACTTATGATTTTTATTTTATTCTTTCCTTTTATTGTTTTTTTTAATTTTAATTTTATTTTTATTATTTTACTCACCTCTGTGAATTTTCTTGGTATTATTTTATTTATTTTTATTCGTCTCTTACCGATCTTTAATTCTATTGATTTATTATTTTATTATTTTATTTATTCGCTATAACTGTTCTTATTCGCAATCTCATTCATCGATATTTTCACCCCCGCCCACCCACCACGACCCCCATGATCATTGTTCGATTCTCATCAGCAACACCGTTTTTTTCACGTTCTCTATTTCCAAGCATCTCTTCTAAATTGTTTCATTAATATTTTATTAATATCAGTTCCAGACACCTTTTTTAATATTACATAAGCTTTCGCTTATTTTATCGTAATATCTCCATAGGAGCTCACTTCTCGCGGGCCAAACGGTTCAGCCATTTTATATAATTTTTAATACAGCCCAGCCTGAAAGAGTTTCGTTCTTCAAAGTAAAAATTTATAAATTTTATTTTTATAGAATTTTTATAAAACTTCTATAGAACTATGATTGGTATGAGACTACCGTAGAACTCGAATTTTTATAAAACTTCTGTGTAAAAAGATAAGACAAACTTGCATACAGATAAAATTTTATGAGAAACATTTAGCACAAGCTTTGAATAAAATCGGTGGCTGAATCGGTTGCCTATTTGCATGTCCCAGATCTTGTCCGATCGTACCCCGTTCTCGATCGATTATTATTACCGATTATTATTATATTATTGTCCCGTTTCGTCTTCGACTCGATAATGATTAGACGCTCGTAATTTGATAACGAGATCGGACTGATTAAAATGATGTGTTGCGTGTTGTGCATGTAGGCGTTTACGGGGATGTTCAGCGTGTGAAGATTCTCTACAACAAGAAGGACTCGGCACTGATTCAAATGGCCGAACCGCATCAGGCGCACTTAGGTAATTTTTCTTTAATAATTTACGTAGTATCGAAAATTATTAAACTGTTGAAAATAAAGAATTACGATGTTTATAAATTAAAAATGAAACGTACGCGTAACGTTGTAACGAATATATCTTTTTTTGGAGAATACTTTAATGATTGGTATAATTTCTTAAAAACGAAAATTTACAAAATTTGAGATTATACTAAAATGGAAGCGGTGAGAAATGTATTGATAATTTGTTTAAAATCACAGCATTGACACACATGGACAAATTGCGAGTATTTGGCAAGCAGATCAAGGTAATGCTGAGCAAACATCAGACGGTACAGTTACCAAAGGAGGGCCAACCAGACGCTGGATTGACGAAAGATTATACCAATAGTCCTCTTCATCGGTTCAAGAAACCGGGCTCTAAGAACTATCAGAATATCTATCCACCGAGCTCCACTCTGCATTTATCGAATATTCCGTAAGTAAATTGTTTCCAAATTCATCCTTGTTTTTCTGTAATTGAAAGATAATGTATGATACGAAATATAACGCTACATAATTAATTTTTTTAAATCAGATTCTTTAATATTTCTATATTGGATAATTCAATCTTCCGATATTTGATAGTTAGAATATTATGTACCTAGAATTGATAATAAAATATTAGAATATTACGTATAAATATGCGCTATTAAATAATTCAATATATAGTATCGCATGTTAATAAATATAATTGTAATATTATATAAGACAGTGAAATATTTTTGGCACGTGTTTAGTACAACTGTGACTGAAGACGAGATCAGGGATGCGTTCACTAAAAATGGCTTCACCGTGAAGGCGTTCAAGTTTTTCCCAAAAGACAGAAAAATGGCGCTCATACAGATGCCCAGCATGGACGACGCCGTAGCTGCTTTGATCGTAAGTTTTAATTGCCTTTTTTTAAATTCGCTACAAGCTTAGATTGTTGTCGAGGATTTAATATTTGAAATTTTTTATTTCGTTCTACTCTAACGTTTCCATTGGACTCTAAAATGTAAAATCTAGAACTCGAAAGTTGATTAATTTAATAGTTCGCTCGAATATACTTGCAGATTTCGTTTTGTTTCATGTTGACGATGTTGCTTGTGAATGTATAGCTCATTTATTATTGTTTATTCGATGAAAATTCATCAGTGGCGTAATTAGTTTAGTCACTGGTGCCTGATGTTCGCCTCTGATACAATTGCGCGAAATTATACATAACAAATCTATGTTAAGTTTGTGCGAAATTACAATGTTTCAAAACTCGTTATAAAATAATAATTGTTCGTCATTTTCCACGTGTTTCATACATGTTTCTTCATCGAAGCCAACCAGTTATTTATTGTTAAATGTGACGTTACTAGTACCTTCAGCTTTGTCGATAATATTATTACGTTGAATATTAAGAATATTATCACCTGAAGCTTCGATATTACCTTTACGAGTCTTTTCAAATGGCCTACTTAACACGTTAAATGGTGAACGAACCATTTTCGTTTTGACTCTTCATTCGAATCGTATGGACCGTGAGTAGTATTATAATTGCATAATATATCACCGTTATACATCGACTGATTATATTCTGAAGCATTTTACGATCGATTTTTCTTTTACACAAACTACAATAGTCTAAATGAAAAGTCCACCGCGGACCACCGATAGTCTATGCGGTATTAAATGTGTTAACTTATTTTATTTAAAAATCATGCTAACCCAAACTGTTCCGTTTTTTTTTTCAGAAAATGCACAACTACCAGCTGAGCGAATCCAACCACCTGAGAGTGTCATTTTCCAAGAGCAACATCTAACAAGAGTCACAAATATGCAACCGGCAGTGGTACCAGCCCTACGCCCTAGTCCCCTTTTGGATACCCGGCTCAGTGTACGACTGATGATGATAACAAGCGATGATGATGATCCTCGCTGAGTGTGTGGTCAGTCGCTGGTCCCATTACCGCGACGCCATTGACTGGCCAACCTCTGGATCTTACCTGGGAAACGAAGGAATGAAGCTTCCTCTGCGAAGCGCATATACAAAACACGACCTAACAATCGTGTGCGGTGCACTTCTATTTTTCTTGACAGACCGTCTCTAAGACTATTTCCGAACAGCGTACAGATCGACACGATTTGTTATCTCCATACATGCATACACACACACACACACACACACACACACACACACACACACACACACACACACACACACACACACACACACACACACACACACACACACACACACACACACACACACACACACACACACACACACACACACACACACACACACACACACACACACACACACACACACACACACACACACACACACACACACACACACACACACACACACACACACACACACACACACACACACACACACACACACACACACACACACACACACACACACACACACACACACACACACACACACACACACACACACACACACACACACACACACACACACACACACACACACACACACACACACACACACACACACACACACACACACACACACACACACACACACACACACACACACACACACACACACACACACACACACACACACACACACACACACACACACACACACACACACACACACACACACACACACACACACACACACACACACACACACACACACACACACACACACACACACACACTTGAAAAAAGATACAAAAGATACTAAATACACGAAGATAAAAAAGGATTAGGGCTGCGAAACAGCGAAAAGGAGGGTTGTGTTTGAAAGAGAAAATATTAAGAAAGTAATCATACACTGCTGGCTTTCACGAGGCCAGAGATAAGGAGAAAGCCAGGATCGATCTTATATTGAGAGAAAAGGAGAGAGGAGAGACACAGGAAGCGTGTGTTTTGCGTGATAGGTGTATGTTATTCAAGAAGGGAGGAGGGAGAGACTAGGTTTTTAACGAAAAAGAAAAAAAGGAAACGTAGGGGCTCGGTGAGAAGCAAGAAAAAGGGCCGATTGGGTTCTTGTACAGAGTTAAGAACAATTTTTCGAGCATTAAGGTATATTCTATATACACATAAATCTATATATATATGATATATTTTACAAGGGTGACGCACTCTGGCCGCGAGCCTCGCGCGTTATATGACCCGCAAATAACCACACGCATGCACGCAGAATTCGCATGTGTGTGTGCTGACAGAAGAGAAAAAATTACGTTCTATATATATATATAGATATATATATAAATATTATATCACATCTACCTTTTAACCGTCGCGAGAATCTGTCTCGAACGCGCTGAAACAAAATAACTAAAAAGCTTCGTCGATGAAGGATCCGATCAAATGAAGATTTAAAAACTAAAAAAAAAAAAAGAAAAAAATAAAGGAAATGGAGTACACGATCGAAGCGAGAACGAGGGAGGTCGACTTTGAAAGTAGCGCGCGTACCAAGCCAGATTAGTCGTTTAAGGCTAATTGTCACGGGACCCTTTGCAGCTTTCGCGAGGTGCTACACTCGCGCCCTCTGCCCCGGGGCCGATCCAAACACGCGAGCCGATTATTGTCGGATCGATTTAGGGACAGGGGACGATTATTTCTCGATGTCTCCTCCGCCACGTGTCGCCGTCCTCGTGGTCCAGACACGACACACCATCCTCCTTTTGTTTCGTTCTGACTTTTCTAAAAAAAATAGAAAGAAAATCCCTTTCAGTATTCAAAGTATCCAGAGAGAGCTGGATTCGGACGTGTACAATACGGCTGGCTCGCGACGCGACTGCCCACACGTGGCGGAGCGGCGCACTGTCGTTGCAGGTGGTATTTTTATAATTTGTATGTTCAACACACGATATATATTATATATAATAAGTATTAATCACACGTATAAACACATAAAGACACGTAAACATACGCATACATACACGTACAGGAACAATACACAAATAGATAACACAGAAAAACGCAGAGACATTCAGATGCAGGTTTTCTTAGCTGATAGGTGCTTAGGATTGCGTAGATTCTTAATCGTATAAGTAAGGCTGAGGAGGAGACAAAACGCGCCGTCGTTAAGTATCATTGACGAGGGTGGATGAAGGACCGTTGAACATATCGCTAATTAGAAAGGCACGCGCATGTGTTTCGCGAGCTGGTATATTTTCGCTGGTTCGGGATTGCTCCGGCAGAGAGCGGTTCCATCGCGCGACGAATCGCGATTCTTTGACTCCGTTTAAGCGATAAAAATATATAAAGAAAAAGAACAAAAAAAAAAAGAAAACAGATCACAGAGCGATAAGTAGAGCGAGCTCGTCGCGTGGTTCAGGCTCGTGTTTAGGTCCGGTCGACGATTAGTTCCTGATCACCGAGCATTCCTTTTTTTTTCTTCAAGAAACGCGCCCGCAGGCGACGTAGAACGAACCGATCTAACCAGAGAGCACTCAGAGAGAGGGGCATCTTTTTTCGTAGGGCTGGTCTGTTGTGTTGTTAAGATGCGCTAGTGTCGTGTAAGATAATAAGATTATAAGAGAAACACTTCTACTCACTCACCCACACGCACACACACACACATACACACACGAACAGACAGAAACATAGAAACGCTATAATGGTACACACCTAAGTAGCCTATAGTCTGCAGAGCGTAACAAATTAATATCGTAGAGGTATCACGAGGAGGGAGGTTCGAAAGGGGAGAGAGAACGATGAGTCCTGACGATGAAATTTGCCACGACTTATATACACAAATTATACACAAATATACACTACACAAAAGAGAAGATCAGAGAGTGGCGCGCGATATTAGCGAGATCGAATCCTCGTGTCAAGAAGCGAAGATTATCAGTAGTGTCGTAGAGTCGTGATAAAAGGTTGGGCCAGGACAAGAAAAATGGTTGCGACGCCACTGGCTGTTTGAAACGGACAGCGCCATCTTGGCTTTGATCCAGGGACGTCGCAGCTCGTTCCTGGGCCTTATCGATTTTTGTCTAACCGAGGTTCTGTTGGAGTCAATTAAATCTTATTAATATACATATATCAACCGTAGAAAGGTAGCGAGAGAGAGAGAGAGAGAGAGAGAGAGAGAGAGAGAGAGAAAGAGAGAGAGAGAGAGAGAGAGAGAGAGAGAGAGAGAGAGAGAGAGAGAGAGAGAGAGAGAGAGAGAGAGAGAGAGAGAGAGAGAGAGAGAGAGAGAGAGAGAGAGAGAGAGAGAGAGAGAGAGAGAGAGAGAGAGAGAGAGAGAGAGAGAGAGAGAGAGAGAGAGAGAGAGAGAGAGAGAGAGAGAGAGAGAGAGAGAGAGAGAGAGAGAGAGAGAGAGAGAGAGAGAGAGAGAGAGAGAGAGAGAGAGAGAGAGAGAGAGAGAGAGAGAGAGAGAGAGAGAGAGAGAGAGAGAGAGAGAGAGAGAGAGAGAGAGAGAGAGAGAGAGAGAGAGAGAGAGAGAGAGAGAGAGAGAGAGAGAGAGAGAGAGAGAGAGAGAGAGAGAGAGAGAGAGAGAGAGAGAGAGAGAGAGAGAGAGAGAGAGAGAGAGAGAGAGAGAGAGAGAGAGAGAGAGAGAGAGAGAGAGAGAGAGAGAGAGAGAGAGAGAGAGAGAGAGAGAGAGAGAGAGAGAGAGAGAGAGAGAGAGAGAGAGAGAGAGAGAGAGAGAGAGAGAGAGAGAGAGAGAGAGAGAGAGAGAGAGAGAGAGAGAGAGAGAGAGAGAGAGAGAGAGAGAGAGAGAGAGAGAGAGAGAGAGAGAGAGAGAGAGAGAGAGAGAGAGATTGTGTGTGTATGTGCGTGCGTGCGTGCGTGCGTGCTTGTGTATGTATGTATGTGTGTGCAAGAAGAGAGATGAACGTGACGTTACTAGCTGACGAGAGCGAGTGAGAGAGCCTGTTCCGCGAGTGTGACTGATCCAAAAAGCGGCTGGAGTGAGTGTGGCGGACGAAGCATAATGAAAAAACGAGAAAACTACAAAAAAAATATATATTACAAAGCGAGTGCCGGCCCGGGCAGTGTTGTTTGTGCCAAAGTAGGCTAGCTGTTGACTCTAGGGGATGGGTCTCTCGACGAGCCAGCTGATGTTTCTCACGATCGAACGTCGATCCTACGCCTTTGAAGAGAATCTCTAGCTAATTGATAATGAACTTTCTTGAAAGATGTAACGATTGTGATCGGAAGGCGTTGGATGAGGTTCGTGGAGAGGGAAGAATTCGACCAATCATGTTAGAGACGTAGCGAGTAGCCGGCATGAGCGAAGGGGCCAGTCTTTGCATCTATTATGATCTGTCTTTCGAATCTCTGATGTATTTACATTGTTTAATCCGACGACTGCATTTATAGATCCTATCCTGGACGCATCTGAACTCGTTTCGCGTCGATGACACACTGGCTGTACACGAATACATGCTAGAGTTTAGCTTTTTGTGACAGTTTGGTTGGCATATCTTCTTCTTTTCTTTTTTCTAATTCTTGGCTTCCTCAGAACGGGCTTGTTTCTGGTATTCGACTCGATGCTGACGTTCAGGAGGATGTTTGTTAATTGTTTTAAGTGGCTTCCTGTATTTAGGTTGATTTCAAGGATTTGCTGGTTCGGGGTGAATCAATATATTTTTGAAATGGTTGGTAAGATATGGAAACCGTCGATGATATAATTTGGACAGTGTCTGAAATTTTTATTTGGGTTGGTTTAAGTAATTTTAAATATATTGATGTATTTTTGAAATACTTAGTAGGGTACGGAAACTATTGTGGAGGGGTCTAAAATTTAGGAATTCCATATTTTCTTTCTTTAGAATTAAATAAATCCTACATAATAATAATTGGATTAATTAGTAATAGTCTTCTTATGTTTTAGTGTAGATATAGATTATTGGTTCGGAATTTTTACTACAAACTACTGGGAGCTGCAAAAAAATGTTTGTTTGTGGTATGTAGTAGTGTTAAACTTTTAATAACGAAACTTCAGTTTTTGTAACATAAGAGAAAATCGGGCGACATTCAGTATAGTATACGAAAAGAATACAATTTTGTAAATATTTTTAATTAATTGACAGAATATTATGGAAAAGTCAATCATTCCAATTACTACTATTCATTCACAAATGTAAATTCGATATTCATTAATTTAGAATGAAATATTTTATTATTTAAAGTTACAGAGAAATAATCCACATTAATTCTCTACAATATACCGATCTTTTATTTCAATAAAATCAAATTTTCGGTTAACAAAATTTTTCATGTATGTTCTTCCTTGGCAATTTGCAATATCTGAGCGTCAGCTTCGCTCTTGAGTTGCCTCGCAGTTTTAGCATGTGTTTATCGTTTCATTCAAGTATTAAAAATCTATAAACAAAGAAAAACAGGCTCTTTCAATCGATTCGCGGCTGGTCCAGTCGCAAGCGCACAAAACTGTCGGTCCTCCGGATGTTCCCGCGCGAAATGATCGATCGAGGGCCTGGCGCACAATAGTATTCCCAGCACAATGTCTGCAAGCGTACCTGAAAAGCCTGTGTAAACGAGTCGCTACAGCGACGGAGCAATTTTCCAAAAAAAAAAAGAAAGAAAAAAATGAAAAACACGCTCCGTCGCAGGCGCTGCATTCTCCGTTCATTTTACTAGCGTTCTCGAGGAATTTCTGAACACATTCCCGTTCAAACACGCTCACACACGTACACATTTACAGAAACCTATGCATTCATACATGTTGGTCCACGCTGAACGAGTTCGAATTATTTTTTCTCGGATTTTTGCTGTTTTCTTGCTTCGTTTAAAGCATTTTGATCCCGTTTGACAATGTTTGAAGCACGCTCTGACGACGTTCGAGCTCTTTCGGCGTGAAACCCAAACATGCTACTCCTCCATCATCGTTAAAACTCGTTCATTGATTCTTTCGGACGTTGAAGGCACGCAATGACAATGATTTCCTCGTTTTTTTTGCCTGGTTTCTCCGGAATCAGAGGGGAAGAAAGCTCGATTTCCGTTTTAGAGGACAGTAGTAAAAGTTTTACGAGGTTGTTATGAATTCTATGGGTGTCTACAGGGTGTTCGTATCATATAGCACAACGTCGTGTAGCTCTTTTCCTCAATTTCGTCTTTCTTCTTTTTAATAGCCTGCAAAATTGACCGAACATTTTGTTTTAAAATATATTTCATTTGTTCATTTTTGAATACTTCTGTGTTTGACATAGTTTGCGGGGGTTTGAAAGGGTTAATTGATTTCCTTGAGGAACACACACACCCTGTAGAGGGTTCAGACATGGAGTATTATCACTAGCTGGGTTGAGGGGGGCCGAGGTGAGGGTTGGGATAGCCAGCACTCGCTACATGGTGTCGCAAATATTCAGGCTCCGAAATTTCTTCAGACCAAGTTCAAACAAAATATCGTGGAGAATTGCTAAGAAAGAAATTGACAAAGCTCGTTTGCGAAATTTCTACGCGAGTCGTTCAAATATATTATGTATACAGATTATTCGACGCGCGTTCGCCCGCGACTTCCTCATATAGACGACGTATTTTTATATGAATAGAAAATGAGAAACAGAGAGATAGAAACGAAAGAGACCAAATAAGACGAAGATCTCGATGAAGATCTCGATCGGGACGAAAGTTTAGATACGGTTGCGTAATGGTTGAAGAGATCCCGGCTAACTGTACACCCTGCGCTCTCCTTCTTCTACTGTTTTAATCGTGGAATTTGATAATCTCCGTGGAAAGTTATTCAGAGGGTAAAGATGCAAATGTGTTTGTTTGTACTGTTACAAATTACAAATTTAATCATTCGGTGGGATTTGTTAAGATAGCATACTATTATCAATATAATATTTTGTTATTACGGTATACTGTTACTGTGCCATTAATACATAACATTATGATATTAGTGTACTATTTCAGATTAATCTGTCATAGCATCATTGACAAATCGAATATCTTTATCCAATCATTATAGAATCGCACAGATTGTATGAAATTTTAATAAAAGTCATACCTCCTTTTAGGTTCAAATAAGTTGCAGTCGAATTGTAAATTGTATGTTTCACGAAATTTACAGATAGACAGAAGTCTGATAATATAAATCTAAAATCTAACTGCCCGTTCGATTAATTTGTTCCTATAATCAAATTGAAATGTTTCGAACTCAACGTGATTATTGAAAATGTTAGGTGCTATTTACAAGTCTAAACATAAACATTTTCAAACTTTAACAAAAGCGATGGTCGAACATCCATCGCCAAAGACTCAGTAGGTTAACAGCAATGAGGATGTGAAATGCCAAGTTAGTCATTAAGAAGGAGATCCAGGGTGCTCAAAATTTGAAGCGAAACTTCCAACGTTAAGCACACAAAGAAAAAATCCATTGAAACGAAAAACCTGTTCGGACCAAGGAAATTCGGGGTCTGGTTCGAGCCACGCAGTAGACGAAGCTTAGCCTACAGAGGTTATTAGGAGTATAAATAATTAAAGAAGAGGCACGCATGTATACCCACACCGATCGCGAACACCGTCACACGAAACACGGACAAACGATCGCACGCATACACGCCGTGCATGCACGTTCAAACATCCTGAAACACGGTTTACACCCTGAAATACGGATCAAAAACATTGAAACGGTACTCAAGTATTCTGAAACACGTTCAAACGGTACTCAAACCACACGTTCAAATACACATGGAAACCTATACAATACATATATATATATTTGATATATCGCAATGTAACAAGTGTGTCCAAAAGTGCGCAGCAGCTGCATCCCAATAATCTATATTTTATTAATAACTGATAAGGAACTAGGATTATCGACGTTAACGGTTTAATGGATAAATTGAGCAGAGAAGAGTTAATCTATTACGAATCTGTCGTAACACACGCGGTACATATACATATATATAATATATATATATATTAGAGACACGATGAGATCTGAGCACGACAAACCGAAAGAAAGAACGAACGAAAGTAAATATGAGAAAGGGACAGAGCGAATGTAATGGAACGAATGAACGAATCCAGGGAATATCCGAAATACGCGTACGAAGGAATTTACGTGCGTATCCTCGTTGAAAGTTCAGGATAGTTTGCTTGCCTAATCAGGGCCTTAGGCGTCGTTCACGATAGAACTAAAAGGGAACCAGGGCCAGCTGTTCGCTCGGATCTCCAACGAACAGACACAGATAGCGAAGGGACGCTTCTCACGATGTTCGAGCAAGCTTTTCTCCATACGCGATGGCTGTTACACGAATTCAATCAAAGAGGAACGCTATCAGCTGAAAAGAGACACACGTGGTCGACGATCGATTCAAAAGTATCTGAATTTTCTCGTACTCCTTATTCTTCGTAAATTTTCAATTTCTTCTAAAGTCGCTGACATATCAATGTTAAATCTATAATAAAAAATTCGCGCTTTTTCGTAGAAAAATAACGTTGTACTTTGGGATCGCTCCAAAGTTGTTGTCGTTTCTCTTTTTTGTTATTCATGGCATAGCGGCGCCTCGATGAGAAATCGATCAGGATGATAGACGTTCTGGTGTGCCTGTTGAGTGATTCTGCGATCTTTTTGTCCGCTTTTCTCTTCTACGGCCGCTGTAATAGACATTAGGAGGCTCCGTGACGAGACGATGTGAAATGTCGCTTCTCTCATACGGACCTCGATTATGCCGGACTTCTATCGGTCGTTAGCTGGTCGTTATAGTCGTTGTGACGTCGATATGATTGCCAAAAAAGCGATATATAAAAAAAAAACAGAAAAACGAAAAAAAAAATGCGAAAGGAGAGCTGGGAAGAGAAAGCTGGAAAACTAAGCCTAATTAATTAACACGAAAGAGTTTCTCGACGACCCCATCGAATCGAATTTCGAACAGCAACAAACAGAAACAAAAGAGAAGAAAGAATATATATAGGGAAAAATAATATTGACCGACTAATATTCTTTACCGACTAGGAGGAGAGCCTTCAGTCGCGAGACAGAACATTAGGATTATCTAAGGGTAGTTGTTAAGTGGACGAAAACACAGAAATAATAAAAAAAAAATGATTTAAAAAGAAACAAAAAATCGTGAGACACGTATAATGATGAAAAAAACACAGGCAAACGCATACATGCATAAACATACACATACGTACACAATGTACACATGATGTAGCGTGTTAGACTTGTGTAGTAGCCCCCCACCCCTTCCCCCTTTCTAATTAAGCCTCCAGATCTTAACGAGTACTATAATGTATAGTTGAACTCGACAATCACTCGACTCTCTGTATCGATAATTCTCGAGGGGAGGAAACAAATATTTAAAGAAAAAAAAAAAGAAAATGGAAAAAAAAGGATGGAAAGAAGAAAAAGAATGGAAAGGAGATACATGGATGATTATAAGGGAATTTCTGAAACGGTAAAAGCTGCTACTGTTTTTCAGCAACTGTTGTTTCTAGTGTCCGCTGGATTTCTTCCAGTATTCTCTTCTACTTCTTTTTCCTCGAGCACTCTTCTAGCCTTTCTGTTACGACCGTGGGAGTTCTCTTTCGTCGCGCCACTTTTTCGCGTTTTCTTTTGGTTGATTGCGTGTTCAGTTTCTTTTTTTATATTGGTGTTGTTAGAAATTCTTCTGCTCTTTTCCGAATCGTTAACTGAGAATCGAAGCGGAAAATGTGAATATGTTATAGATAGAAACAATGGAAGATCGATAATTTTATTAAAACTTAGATTGGTAAGAAAAGATTTGTTTTAGATGAGATGGAAAAGTACACGAGAGAGACGATCAAGGGAATCGGAATCGTGGGCCAGGAATTGCGTTGCAAGTCACAATCAGCTCGCAAGACAAATCAATTTTTGCTTTTTTGTACACGGGAATATACACATAGTAAGATGCCGCGGTGGATTATTCCGTGGATTTGTCCGAGCGGGTGTTTTAAAGGTTAAGCTGTTTCGTAGTAAGTTTTCTTATTAAGGAGAATTGGATCAGGAGATTTAGCGATCGATACCCAGTTCAGGGACGAAAGCAGAGGCAGCCAAGAAAACTCGTTTTCTCGTCGATCGATCGTCGTCGAATCCTATCGGTGAAACTGTAATCAAGAAAAAATAGTAAGATGGGTTTTTTAGTTGTTTTTATTCGAGAAACGAACTTCCAAATGTGTCATGTGTGACTTGCACGATAGAGGTAGATTTTTTATGGATCGTGATATCTATTTTTTTAGACGTCTGTTTTGGAAGTAGCACAGCGGGTCGTAGACTGTTTGTTTGATCGAGATTCGAAGGATTGACAATTTTGTGAGTGGAATTGGAAATGTGGATCTTTTTACGCTACTTTGTCAAGGAAATACAAATTTTAAATAATTATTCCAAGTAAGGAAATTAAGTTTTACTTAAGTTACGAGTGTATGTTATTACACTTAGTGTTCTGGACAAATATTATTTTCTGATATTCAAGACTGTTGATTTTAATGATGTTGCATAGGTACTTTAAATATTGACAACTGGTACTGATATTCGATATCTAGTGCTGTTTAGTATTTTCTCTATATAGACATTTCAACAAAAATTGTAAAGTATTTTGAAATTCCACAATGCTCTTTCCGCCTCAAATTGCAAATTCCGAAGCTCATAAATGCTGGGAAAATGAACCCGGGCAAGGTTAAACAATTGACGACAATCATTTTCTATTCAAGACTTAGACTGTCGAGACTTAGAAACTTCCAAAAATTCAACACAATAAGAATTAAGATACCTAGAAATTCTAAGAAAATACCAAAAATTAAAATCTCAAAAAAAAAAAAAAAAATCGAATTAACAAAAGTAGAGTTAAATAAATCACGTAAAATGGTTGAATTTTTAACAAACGTTTCTCGACGACGATCGACGATCTGCGCGAAGCATTTATCAGAATTGCGTTCGCACGTTCACGTTCACGTTCACGTTCGCGTTTCTTCGTATTTGAACACACAATACACGTACAATGGCGCGCGCGCGCGCACACACTCACACACACACACACACACACACACACAGAGGCCAATCAGAGACGCACACAACCATACGAATCGAGTTGACTCCGAAAAGAAAACCGATAGTAAGTATGGGACACGTTTACGATCGCTCTTCCACGTGTCTTCTTTCGGCGCGACACGATTTATTATTATACACGATTTACTATTTACGGATTTTTATACCTCGATTACAGAACGGAGCCATCCCCGCGCACACACACACATGCACATTCACGCCCTGTACAAAAGTATCCTGGAAAAATACTCGCGATTCACGCAACCCGAAAGTTGCGAACGAATTTTTCTTTTCAATGAAACTACGTATTTCTCCCTCGAGACTCGTCGAATATTTTCTACGTAAATGAATAAAACGAAAAATAAATTGAAAAATAAAGTGGAAAAATTGTACGTGGAAATATTCAAGAGCAGAAAATGGAATTTCGTCGGAGAGGGGGACGAACGAAAATACGACTATCGTTCTTCGGCAGAAAAGTTTTTTTTAAAAAATAGGAAATGGTCGCTTAATTGAAAATTAATAAGGTCACTTCCGGGTCACGTGTTTCGCGATTCCCTACAACTTGCCCCCGAAGGAGCATATTGTAGATTCGTTGATTTCCGCTATTACTGATGCGTTGCGTTCACGTCGCCTCTGAACATATACATTATACATATATATATAAATATATATATATATATCAATTTTATTATTATATATATATATATATATTAATTTTATTATATATATACATATATATGATATATATATATATGTTAATTTTCTTTCTTTCTTATTCATCCGATGTTCAACCTTCTTTTGTTTCTTTTTTAAGATTTATTAACCTATTTAGCCTATTTTTTTAATCGTCTAAACGAATACGAACAGAGACAACACACGCATACGACAGTTTCGTCGTCGCTATTAATTAATCAACTATCTCTCTTTAATCGCCACGCATTCGTTTTTTATTAAGATTACTATTATTATTACCTATTCGCTATTATTATAATTAATCCTAGCGCTAATTACCCATTTAATTACTCCTTAACATTGTCATTGATATTCCCTAGTTCGTATCCTCTACTACTATTTACTATATCACTACTACTATTAGCTATCTACTATTAGCTATCATACTATTTTTTGTTTTCTCTTTTTTTTACTTGATTATTTTTAATTCTGTAACTCTTAGGCTGTATCAACTATTGCGACGCACGAGCTTAGTTTTTTAAACGAGCGAACGAAAAATGCTAGAATTTATGTAAAACATAGCTGCAAGCGAATTAGGAAAGAGAAAGGAAATAAAGAGTTCATTAAGGAACACACGCGATACACGTATACATATACACGTACGAACACAAACGAAATCTGTATACACACGGACACGCAAGAAACGATTTTTTTTTCTTGTAAGATCGAGCGTTTTTTCGATTGGTTCAGTTTTTCGTAAACAAAAAAGGAAGAATAATGATATAAAAGCGAAGTTAAGAAGGAAGGGAAAAGGTCTCCAATTTTTTAGTTGTCAGGCTCGCCAATCACACACTTCATCTTTCCTGTTTTTCTTAACTCTTTTCGGCGCTACGATTCCCCCCCCCCCCCCCCC
>NT_177056.1:712140-904449 GCF_000188095.3 Bombus impatiens
CCCCTCATACCATCTTCTTATTATTTTCTCTGTGTGACCTCTCACCGCCTCTCACCCTTTCGAATTATTTCTCTTCTTCAACTTCTTCTCTTCTTCTACTTCTTCTTCTTCTTCTTCTTCTGCTCCTCCTCCTCCTCCTCCTCCTCCTCCTTCTTCTTCTTCTTCTACTTCTGATTTATTTGTTCGTTGTTTCTTACTGTCTGGCTTGTAACTTTTCTAGTAGTCACACTATACTCTCTTTCTCTGACTTTCTCATTTTTCTGTGTCCTCCTCTCTCTCTCACTATCTTAATACGTATATCGTATACCTTTATACTGTACTTCTTACTCTTATCATTATTACTCTTACTATATCGTCTATACTATTACTATTACTATTACTATTACTATTACTATTACTATTACTATTACTATTACTATTACTATTACTATTACTATTACTATTACTATACTGTACTGTACTACTACTCTTATGACTATTACTGGTACTGGTACTGCTCCTGCTATGTCTGTCATCCACGACTATTACTATTACTAACACTATAACTACTACTACTACTATCACTATTGCTGTTACTACCATTATCTATCGTCTGTGACTATTACTATTACTACACCTATCAATACTAATACTATATCTATCTATTACTACCACTGTATCTATCGTTCGCGACTATTACTGTCACTGCATCTATCACTTATAACTATTACTAACACTACACCTATTATATCTATCGCTATCGCTACTACTGCTGCTGCAATTATCTGTGACTAATAACTATTACTACCAATATCATCGCTGTATCTATCTATCGTCTATAACTATTACTAACACTATAATTACTATACTATCACTATTGCTGCTACTACTGTTACTCCTATATCTATAACTATCGCGTCGAATACTACTGCGTACTACCGTTGCATCTATCGTCTATGACTATTACTATTACTATTATTACTACTACTTTAACTATACTGCTACATCAATCTACTACTACTACTGCTACTACTACTACTACTACTACTACTACTACTACTATTACTACTACTACTACTACTACTACTATTACAACTGTATTTATCGTTTCGACTATTACTATTACTATCACTATTACTATAACTATCGCTACAACTATTATTACTACTATACTATTTATCTTGCTATCCACTTATCTATCCATCTACTATTACTACTAGTAGCGCTCTATTATCTTCGCCTATGGTTACCACCCCTAAATTTCCGTCGACGAAATTTTCAATACTTCGAGGACTCAAAAATTTGCAAACCAATGCCCCCGAAGTATTTTTTCTATCAATTTTTAACAATTGAAACTTGATTAAATTAAAATTAAGTTTCCGTTGAATCTGATTAAAGAATAAGCAAAACGAAACTTCCGCCACTTCGAGAATGCGAGTTTCGCAAGATTTTTTGACAAATTATCGACAACCTCGAAATCAACGCTGTCGATGTTCTTTAAAATGAATTTTCAGTCGATACCAATTAAGAAGCCGCTTCAAGGACGCAGGTCCCATAAAAATATGCAAAATTGGAGAACCATAGTCCTCGAAGTCCGCAGAAATAATTTCCACATAAAATATAATGCAATTCTTTCACCCTTTGCAACCCCTAAATTCAGTTCCACTCCGCACCGGCCTCAATCTAGTATTCCTCCGAAGAATACTTCTCTGTAAACCCCTGGCAACTTTTGTATCGAAATATAAAAAGCGATAATCGAATGGAGGGGCGCAAAGGGTGTGAATAGTCGACGAGAAGAAGGCAAAGGGGTGGTTCTTTCACGACCACTTCGGTGTTCCATTGTTTGTTCGTTTTGCTTTTCTTTCTTACTATACTCGCGATGATCGATTGTAATCTAAAGAAAAATCACAACTTTTAGTTTTTCTCCTTTCTCGCTATCCCTATCGATATAATATAAATATTAAAGAAAATTTTAATTTTTATATTATACGAATTATAATTTCGTACTTTTGATTCTCCATGCCGTTCTCGTTTGTAACACGCGAGTTTCAGTTCTTTTTTCTCTAATCTTCATGCCCCATCCCACCATCCAATCACGGTTTTCTCGTCTTGGAAAAAGATAAAGAAAAAGAAAAGGAAATGAAACGAGCAATCGAGTGAGTCGAATTTAAGGGAAGGAAAGTTTATAACGAAAAGGGATAGAGGTTTAAACGCGATAAAGATAAAGCAAGCACAGATGAGGGAATATGATTGCTAGCGAGCGGGTAATTTACATATACAAAATATAGCCGATTTGTCAAGAGAAAAAAAAAGCAACAATGAATGGAAAAGATAAATAAACCTGTCCGTTTTTTGTGTTCTTTCTGTGTATCCAGCTACTACCTACCCCTTCTCCTTTGTTTCTATTTAAAACTATATTTTAATCTTTAAGTCGAGGCGTAAGAAGCTTCTATGAAGTGGCTCTCTGAGTTTTCTTTCAAAAAGGTAGAAATATAAAAGATACTTAAATAGTAAGGTTATATCACAAACGAGGGGATGCTTTTCCTATGACATTGTTTCCAAAATTTAGTGTCGATAATTAGTAGAATTATTGGAGATGTAAAAATTGGCAATTATTGACAATTTGAAGGAAATATCATTTACTTACTCAAAGTGTGATAATAAAAATTCTTTTCGATATAGAGATCATTTTACGAGAAACTTCTTACGCGTTCGATCACTTTTCACTTCACTAATTATCCACGCTAATTCTATTTCACTTTTTTTTTTAGATCCAACATCACAAATGATCGATAATCAATTGTCGATCATTCGTGACATTCCAATGGAATGAAAGGAAAAGATGGCACCGAGACGACGTGTCAGCATTTTTTCTTCGAATTTCAATATTTTATTTTGCCTGTTATTCGATGTTTCTTTCTAACAAAGTAGTCTTTCTTCTAAAACCTTGACACGCTGTTCTGTCTCTATCTTTTCTGTCTGCCTTTGAAATCAATGTTGGGTAAATTGTTTAAAAATTTTGATCGTTCGATGATTCGAATGTTTACAACAATCTAGAAAATTTTAATGGTCTATTCGAAGCTAAAATATAATTCAGCTACGTAGCGAAGTAAGATATTTGTTATAAATGGTATAAACAAGTTCGTAGAATTCTAAATTATCATAGGCAATCTAAATTACGTAATATATAAGGTTCAAAAAGTAGCCTAAAGAATTCTACAAATTAAGTCAACTTTCTTAAACTCCAGTTTTACATCCATGTGATTGAAAATTTAATTTTCAAAAGATGAAAATTCAATTTAATTTGTCGGATCCAAAAAACACACATACCCATATTCTTTTTCAGAAAATCAAACAGAAGAAACATTTCTATTCCGTTGAAAAGTTTCGATTTAACAATCGCAGACCATCCATCACGAGACATATTAAATTCCACCGAAATTCAATTAAACAAATCCAAAATGCAGCGCAAACAACAAACGAAAAAAGAGAAAAAAGAAACAATAACGATTCTGCGAGTTCTGCCTTCAAACAGACGAAACTCGTCGTTTTCCAAATCCAATCAAGCGTTGCTCGATTCTCTGTTCAATAGAATTTCTCTAAAATCCATCCCATAAAATCCTTTTTCTGAGAATCGAGCAGCACGAGGGCCATACTCGTTTTTCCGAACGAAAATATCAAAAATCGTAATTTGCTGCTCTTGAATTGTTATGAGATTCTGAAGCTTTTTTCTTAAATGAAAAATCAGAGGAAAAAGGAAACACAGATATAGTATACAAGAAATTTTCCACTTAATAGCGCTTTATAATTTCAAGCTTCGCGATATGGTATTCTATATGTAGCTCTATATCTATATACTATATGTTCTATATACATGTGTAGTAGTATGTACACTGTAATTACTCGATGTATATACATCTACCATTTCCTTTTTCTATCTTCTGAAAGTTTTCATCTGCAGCATGAACTCTGTCACGAAAAGAAAAAGGAAGAGATTTGAATGAAGAGAGAGAAGGGAAACCACGTCATGGACCACTTCATCGTTTTATCGAAATATTCTTTTAGTATATGAAAATCAAATATTATAAGAAAAATTCAAGCCGAATATCAAATTTTATATTAATTTTAATTAATAAAATTCATATTAGTACAATTTTTATATTAATTTAATATATCAAGTACTTTTTCTTTGGATATTTTTATAATGTTAATCTTTATTATAATGTTTATTAGTTTGGCAAATTTTCAAACGTTTAATTATCGATATCGAAAGATTAGAAAAGATGGACAAATCGCGAAATTAAAGTTGCTCTTACGATTCTTCGCTTTTCTTTTCACTTGTCTGAACGGTGTGTTGTTCGCGCCTTTTCTGTTTCCACTAACTTTTCTTCCAGCTCGAAAACCGATCATCGACCATTTCACTACTCTACTGCCTATCGTCGTCTTCCTCCTCTTCGTCAACTCACGAACGGCCTACTATCGCTACTACTGTTGTCATTTTTCACAATTATTACAGCAAAAGGGAAGCTCGACCTTCGAAAAAGAAGAAAAAGAAATAGTTCACCTTATTTTCTAGGAAAATTGCACGATACGCGTAATTTTGAAATTGGAAGATTCAGTTTTTTGAAGGAAGGTTCCATTTTGCAGAAATTCCCCTATTTTTACTTTGCTGCTACTCTCACTCGAAGCTTCGATCTTCTCAGCACGTGAACGTTCACTGGGGCATTTTTATCGCCCGTGTCATTGCTGATTCGTTATCGCACTTTCCATCGTTCCGATAAAAAACGAATTATCAAAATGCATATGGTCGATGTTATGCACGTTCGAAAGATTCAATCGAAACGTCAGAATTGAAAATTTCGTCAATAACAAATATCATTTTTTCAATGTAATATATATTGTTCAGTACGTAAAAGAAAGCGAAACGAAAGAAACTAGACTTGGACAAAATGTTTGTTAATCAGAGGTTTTTGGTGGATATTATTGTTTTAAAGTTTGTAATATGGAACGTGAAGTATGGTAGTATTTAGTGTTATTTGAATGGGACGGTAATTAGTTTAAGAGTATTGAAAAATTACATGAACGATGTTACGTGATGAAATTACGAATCGACGATGACTATAATTTCTCAATAAGAAATCTTTTGCATGATGCTGTTCTCCGTACACCATTATGCCAAATCTGTCAAACACATGTACAAACACGGACAAACAGGTTCAAATTGTATTTTACGAAATCCAATTGTTCTGTTTCAAACAATTTCGTTAGAATTATTAAAAAATTTACTCTAAGAAAGGAATATTAAGTATAAGAAATTATTTGTCCATTATTGACATCTTATGATATCTTGTATTGGCAATACAAAAATTTCAACAATGTGTTTGATTGGAGAATAAAAACAGAACAAATCGAAAAATCAAATTAAACCATAATTTCTGACAAAATTGGAACTTTTCATTTTTCTAAGATAATTTCGTAAAATATGGAAAAATGTGAGGATTTGAACAAGGCCTAAGAACATCAATTATAAAGTGTCTTTCTTACAATTCCTCGACACGATTCAATCGCAACATTGTCCTGCATTAAATCAAACTTGAAAGTAGATCGATTTATTGATATCATGAATTTTGTTATAAACAATTCGATGAAAAAAAAAAACGGGAAGGAAATCGTTCTGATTTTCCGCATCAAAAAATGGGGTCCTGATCGATTCTTTTCTCCGATAAGTTTCGATCCGATCGAGGGAATAGTGCATTGGCAAATTTCGATCGATCGGTTGCAAACGCGACGTGAGCTATCATAAATCTTATCTGTGATAAGAGGAGCGTGTTGTCGAAAGAAATTTCCGAAATTTTGAGAGCGTTTGCAAAAGTGAAACTCGATTCTGTAGAATAGAAAAGGTAAAAGTGAAAATTCTAGTAAAATCGAGAAATATCGTTAAGAAAATATTAGTATCGTTAACGTTAATCGATAACTATGATAATAATGATAGTACTAATTATAGATAATGTTTAATATTCGACGATAATTCCTTGTAAAAGCGTATTGATAGTGTTACGATAATTAATTGTAAAGTATTCGTAGATATAGCGTGCGATAATTAATTAAACTGACTCAATTTTGTCAAGTTAGCATCTCGGAAAATTTATTTCCCTTGAAATTTCTTATTTCTAAAGATACAAGTATTTGTCTTAGAATAATGTGTCTTTTTTTTATCTCAGATTACCTGTTATTAAAAGGTACGATTAAAAGGTATTACAGTTTTAGCGATAATTCATAATAATTTGTTATTTGTTTATTAACTTGAAAATTATCATGATTTAGGATTAATTAACTGATTATCGCACTATAGAACTTGCATTACCCCAATCTTACTGAAATTAGACAAGTATAAACTTGAAGAATTCTGGTCGAAATTTGACAATGCATTGTTGGAGTATCGACAGTAAAACGTGGTTGTACAATTATGAAAAACAATTTGTTAATCGTGAAATTGGAATAATGTCGACGTTTTTCTCTCCGAATATTCCTGTTCTCTGTGTATGGTGTTCTATCGATTTTCTTTCAAGTAACGATGTATAAACTCCTTTTAATAGAAACATGAAATTACTAAAATCGCAACGTTTTTATGGTATCTTCGCCAAATAAAATTTCTAATCTAATTTAATTTCATCTGCACGAAAATATATTTGGGAATTAGTATTTTTCTCTAGAAACGATAATAATATTTTTTTATCCTAATATTTCTCAAAATCCAGTTGAGAAAATAACATTGGACGAGTTTGTGCATCGTTGCACCGAAAATCCCAAATAGGCTTAACTTTCTCAATCTATAATCTAATTATATATACCGTGAAAAATTCTTTAAAAAAAGATGTCCCATTTTTCTCGTAGAAAATTTTCGAAAACTCGAGTATACAGAGAACGAAGCAACAAAAGAGAAAAAGCACACTTTTAAGAAATCTCGATAAAGACTCGTATCTTTCCGAGAAAATGAAGCTGCAGCGTGAATGATGGACGAAGAAAGAAAGAATGCATCCTTCTATTTCTATAATATCGAGAATTCGTCTCTTCGAGACGTGCGTCTGAACACTATAATATAATATAGGGACGACAAAAAGTCAATTGTTCGTAATTCTATCGTTTAACGTTGGACAACTCGTCGCTGATGGTAATTAGTCTCGATCTTAAGATTATTCGATAAATCGTAAACAGTATTGTATAGATATACGATTAACGACGCTACGAGAGTCAATGCTGAACGTGCTCCAAGAAAAACGATGTATCCCTTCGAAAAAATACATAATCGTACTTCGACGAGGAAAACTGTTTGATACTTGGAATTATTATTAACTATATGCTACGTTGTAGCATACTAATATAATGTACTGATGTAGCATAATTACCGTATTATTATTATTATAGTGTAATTACTACATGATATTATAATATGGTAGAATTACTAAATTTCAGATGAACAATTATTTGCTAATATTATAAATTTACAAAATTGTAGCGTACCGTACTAATATCGTTAGAAATTTTACAATATCGACAATCAGTTGACAAACATTGTAATATAAGTGCATTTAAACACATTTTCTATTTTCTATTTCTTACTTCTAAGTGACATTGAGTTTTATTTCGATGGCTCGAAAATCGTCGTATTAAATTTACACATAGGTAATTATTGGCTATGTAACATCGTTTAAATAATAATTCCGAGGGTCAAAGATAAAGGAAGAAGGAAGCTGTCGTAAACTATGCAATTTTTATTCGATATACTCGTGCACACACCGACACACGCACATACACATACACGATACTCAGCAACATATATTATACGAGGATAAAAGAAAAAAAGAAAAAAGATTATTAAGAAACGTTGTATAATGTTTTATCGCCGCTAAGGTAAATCGACGTAGTTTCGCGAATTATTAGCCTGTAATTAAAGATCGAAGAGGGGAGCCGTATAAAAATATTCGTCGAGCCATTTTTCGTCCTGGGCTGAATAACTAAGATATGAAAGATTGAATTCTTCAAATCTTAAAAAAAAAAAAAAAAAATTCAGTAACATTGGCTGTCAACAACAATATCTTCGTAATTTTCGAATCTTTTCTTCCATCTCTTAAAGCGCTGTGTGATTCCACAAAATTTTTCTAAAATAACTAAAGATTCATGGCCCAAGCGAAATCGATCGAATCATTGTAACTTCCGATCATCGAAAATAAAAAAGAGGAAAAAATGGGAAAAAAGAAAGCTGTTATACGAATCGGACGAAAAATAGCTCAGTGTGAATTCTTTCGCTGACGTTTCAAGATAATACCGCCCACGTTATTAAAACAGAAAAGAGAGAGGTCGAAGGTTGTAGGAGGGAGAAAGCGATAGGGTTAACTCACAGTGAAAAGTTCGAATTCGAATAAAAAAAAAAAAAAGAAAGAAGAAGAAAAGATGGGGAGAAGTTGTCGAAGCATCGATATATCAAACTGTCGAGTACGTTGTGAAATTAGTTGAAAAATCTAGAGCTGTGCGGCAATAGAGGGGAGGACATTGAGTAAAATACTCCTCGATCCAGCAGTATTTCTTTCATTCTCCAAATTCGTTCACTTTCCACCCTCTACAAAAATGGAAGATGGAAAAATTGTACGGATATTTGAGTTCTATGGAACGTCAACAAGTATTCGGTACGTAATAAGAAAGAGAGATATAATTGATAAAACAAAGTTATTCGATATTAAAATTTACGATTCTCTATGATAATAAAAAATAGAAGTTTTTCTAAGAATAACATTTGTTATTACAGTTTCTTATAAATTTCACGTAGAATTTCCTGCAATGGTTTTTGTAGAAGAGATTTTGGAATTCATCTGTAGCCATCTATAAACAAAGACGTACGTAATTATTCATACAGGAAAATTCTTGTTGTCTTCGTTTGAGAAAATTGGTCGGTATTTTTTCAGAAGAGTATTTAATAAGACTATCGATATAGATAAAGATATACAAGCTACTTGATCAATAATTTAACAAAGCTACCAAAAGCCCATTAACTGAATACTACATATCAAGATTGAAATTATTTTTCCTGGCTTTGTTAAATTATTTATATCTTCTAATCGGAATAAAGAGGAAATAAAATTCCTTTATTTACCAAAAGGAGAAGTTCAGGTTCCATAGAATTGAAAATGATAAAGGAGAAACAGTAGCGAAAGAGAAAGGGATGGAAAGTGAAGGGTTGAGAGAGGTGGTGTTTAAAAACATTGCTAATCAGATTTAATCGCGCGTGAACAACGCGCAGTTTTAGGACGAATATGTTATATATATAAATATGAATATTATAAAAAATATATATATATTAATATTTAGATTTATATTATATGTATAGGGGGATGTGTTGACGTATATTGCGATTGTGGCAACGGCGGGGTATGAAAAAAAAAAAAAAAAAAAAACGAGTGACACAGGGGACATTTGCGTCATTTTATTACTATTATTAATAATTCATTACCATTACCGATTATTAGCGATAAAGCAAATATTTCCGTTGAATATATGAATTATTACAATTTTTAAACGAGATTATAGTATATGGATTATAGCAATGGGAAATTTAGCCCTCGTTATTACCGACGTCGACGTCTGATCTTACGCCTCTAATTATTGTCGGGTTAATCATCAATTATATTTAATGGTTAATAGTGATTAAGATTTTGCATAGAGTCGAGGTTATTAGAAGAGGACGAGATCTATCGATCGTGTTTGGACGGCGTTTTTTTTCAGTATTAATCGAAGTTAGTATTCAGGGGATAATAAAAGACACAAAAGTAATCACCAGCTCAGATGCGAGTACAATGAATGAAATAAAAATGAAATTAGAATTGACTAATTGCAAAGAGATGTTGCGGAGGATTAATCGATTGAAAATTCAAACTATCGTGCACAAGAAAATTGAAAAGGGTTGTTCTGTACTTCTCGAATAATTCCAGCATCTTTCCATTCCAACGTTCTTTACGGTGGCCGTTAAAGACTTTATTTCTTAATTAAATTCTCATCGTTTTCCCATTATTTTGAATCCCACTTCTCTTCGAAATAATTGATAAACAATTTACAGCCAACAAGAAGCTGCAAAGTAGACTGTATACATTATATGATAATTAAGCGAACAAAAATATTTATAGTTGTCTAAGAAAGAATTATACTTTTTCCTTCTTTTCATAGATCAATCAGATAATTTTCATTTTTATTCACCACTTTCAATCGATATATGTACATACATAGGTTTTCTTTATCGTAAGTTTTTCGCGCGACGAAGACAGAGTATAACGATGATGTATTGTTGATTAACGAAGGCCTTTACTAAGTTAGATTAAGTTTCTTCACAATGACGAACGAAGGGATGATAATAATGATTTAAATTGTATTTCAACGATTCAGCTGTTTTTTATAAGCGTGATACATATTTTCTATGGGGAAACCGACGATGGCGGATGACGAAGAGGACGATGGAGAATGTTAGAGTTAATTTTCGATCGATATTAATTATTGACATGAATTATATATGCATCGTGTATTCCTACGTTTCATTGTCCTATGGCAGCCGGCATTATTTTGTAAAGAAGAATAAAAATAAATTGACAAATGTACAAGTACCGCTCGACTGATTCTTTTCCTGCATACCACGAATAAAAATATCTTTATAAATCTAAAGATATCTCGTGAATAACTCAATGACTCAACGTCTATTCGATACAAGGAATAAGTTCTGAAAATTTGTGGAATTTAAATAAAAAAAGATGCAAGCGATTATTTCTCTATTTCAGATGCTTTATTAATACTTCAAACATGAAAATATCAATCAAAATATAGAAAAAATAAAATCTCGTATTACGATACGCATGAATTATATGCTGTAAACAACGTAATGAAGAGTGGGAATAGCAGAATATTTGATAGGAGTGGGTTGATAATTTGAGCTCAGAGGTAGAATGTTAAGAGGTGCGATTACGTCTTTGGGTAGATCGGTCGATTTATCTTGTTTTTCTGATTCTGCTTCTTCCTTCATTGATGCAGGCAATTCTTTCGTCTTAATCTGTTCGCTATTTTCAACAGACTGTTCATCGATCTTTGAAGTAGCGCTCGCAAAAGTGTTAGAAGAACCTGTGACAAATGAAAGAATCTTCGATTGCTTAATTTTTCAATCCTTCTCAAATGCGTAAATCTTTATTATGTAAATATACTAAGAAGTTGGTTTTGATTAGAATTTACTTCGATACGCATCTTCTTTAACGACAAAAGGAAAAATGTGGAAGTGTAATTAAAGGCTGATGACAGAGTGATCTTGAAAGATCATTGGCACCGGAACCAGAATGACCTTCGCGAGGAATAAAATATCTGCTCGGTATATTCTTACGCCTCGATCTGATTTCGAGATCCTTTAATCGGGAAAGAAAGTAATCGGTTCGCTCTTACTTTTCGTTTCTGGTGCCTATAAACGTGCAATCTTAACGAGAATCATAATTTATCGATTGAGTTATAAAAACATGGATCAAGTTATTTGTGTAAGAGCTTGTTTATGGTCTGTTATTAAAAATTGGATTATTTCTGCTATGCTTAATTACGGAAAATTTAATTTCGCAAAAAGCGTGTAAGATATTTACCTTCGACGTTTGTTGGTACTCGTATAGAGTATGGATCGATCAAGAGATTTCCTTGGGAAATTTGGAAGACAGGTACCGCGGTCTGTTTGATTATTTTAGACGCATTTGGATTGGTGGCTGATTTGACTGAAATCTCGGCACTTTTATTCTGCGACGATTCCCCTTCGGACTCCGTCTGACTCGTTAAAAATACGTGTGTGATATAAATTAGTTACTTTTAGAAACAATCTCGGTATATTAAAAAATTGTCGTTAGTATTAATAAAAGCTAATCATACTATGTTCGTTTGCGACTGCTCTTTTTCATTCGACTCGACAGTCTTCCTCTCTAATTGTTGCAATCCTTGCAAAAATACATTCTTTTCCCCTATTTTATATTCTTGCTGCGCTATTTCTGATATTCGAGGAGCTTCAGTTCGAGCCAAGATCACGCCTTGCGTGTTTTGTGCCTGAGAGAATCGTAATTGCATCAAATATCGATAATAATATCAAGTAATAATAACACACTGAATATCTTTAATAGTAACAAATATTTCTAGCAAGTTACATTAGTTAATAAGTACATTAATTGATAGTACCAAGTATTAGTAATACGTCAAAAAATTATTAAGTGCACAGAATTGTAACATATTCGTGTTATTACCCACTGTTATATGTTCCTACGATACCCTTAATTCTTACCGGATATGGCGCCTGGGGTAGATTGGTAGCCGCCACTCGGAAACCATTTTTACTGTCAGCGGTATACTGGGTTGTTTGAATAAAGCCTGCGTCATCGACGTAACTGTAAACACCTCGTGTTTCGCCATTCAACGTTCTGATTTCCGACCTTGCAGAGCCTGGAGCGCTATAGCCAAAACTGTACTGGCCGTAACTGTCCTGATACCCCAGGATAGGTGCAGTCGGTTTGGCCAAGCCGAAAGAAACGAGAGAACAAGAGAAAAGAAGGACCTGAACATAGATTATTATTCTTAGACAATTAATTCTTGTTTCGTATCATCGTATTACAACAATTGCACTATTACCAGACCATGAACAAAATTCTATTAATCGCATTTAAACTTCCCTATCAAGTCGAGCAATACGTTCACTCACATTTTTTTGAAACAGCAAATCAAATTAGTTTCAAATAAAATTCTATTCCCGCTTCTTCGTAAATTTATATATTTAATACAGAAACAATCAAATAACATCGTTCGAGCTAATAGACACTGGTGAAAGAACGAACTTATTACTCGATCCGATTACTAAATCCGATTATTAAATACAAGAATCCACTGCAAAAGATCCAGCACGCGAGTTACCCAACTGAAAAATCACCGAATAACGTGAAATCAGCGTAATTTATAAACATATTACGTAACAAGAAACTAATCCGATCGAAATAACATCTGCGAGCGAGCGAAAGCTTGAGAAACACTGCTGCAACCCCGTAAGACCAGCCCACTTGGCCGTAAAGCGAGCAAAGCAACCACCATTCCATTCACCCACGCAATCACACGTTCTTCCTTACGTATACGCTGTTCATGGCGATTGGGTTCGAGTTCTTTTAAATTTCGCTCACGCATCCGCCACTTTATATAGAAAACACGCGAGCCTCGAGGGTGTTACCAGCTCGGGTCGCGGAAACGCGAGGATCGGAGGTGCATGAAACTGGTCACGCCTGTCCTCAAGGACTTTACCGTCTGGAATCCGGCTCTTGAACATTTTCACCAAGTATTTTTTTCTCGGTTAGAAACCTGAACATCCAGCTATGCCCTAATATGTACGATCTTCACGGTCGTCTCGCCGCGGAGATCTGCCAAGAATCTTCCATTCACGCCGTTTCACAAAATAATACATGGATAAGGAATTTTTATGACGTTACACAAGCTTAGGAAAGTAGATAACGCCTGTAGATGACTTTCGCGAATATGTTAGGCGCGTTGCGGGTAGGTTTTTCACGCATTTATGGGAAATTTGAAGACGTAAAAATGAATAGAATACGGTACGGAAAATATATAAAATGTACAAACTACGGTACGGTACGGTGCGTTGTAACGTGCGTGGATTGTGTAGAGCGCAATTCGCAAGTTGAAAATTCTATGATGTTTTTTCAATAATATTTTGTTTTTACGCAATGAACGTGTGACGTATTCTTTATTTGATATAAACTTTACTCATACTATTAATAGCGAAAAGATCGTGAAATAATATCTGTAATTCCAAATTAACAAGAGTGGGACGTCTGTAATAATAAAGGAATTACATCGATAAAAGGAATAGAATAGAAATATTTTCATAAATTCCGTTTGCAACAACGAGACTAAATGAAAGAAACAGGATTTTTATCAAGTTTCGCGAGATAGTCTATCGGAAATTTCATTTCGTGTATACGTAAAAGAAAACATCCGGTTAATAGTCTCCGGCATTAATGTACGAAGAAAAAAGTTAATGAAATCGTAAAGTGCATAATAGCGTTGTTTGCCAAAGAATAGTAATTTTGTGCGTGGAAGTATCGCAAAATGCCAGTAATTGCATCTCATTAGTAAACCTGATACGTTCTTTAGCCGTGTAGGCTCCTGTTAACTGGTTCGCGAACAATTTATTTTATACGCATATCGAAAACGTGTTTTACGGTAATGAGAGCCATTTTCCATGCTATAATTGGACACCTGTTCCATAAATGTTGGATTACGTTTGTTTGAACAATCGGGATTTTGCCAATTCCACAAAATTTCAACGTTTTCTATTTCCTAAATAATTTATGCATATAATACAATTTTTTATTTAATAAATTCGCTATATAATTACCATATTAAAACTATAATCACAGGTATCAATATAAATGTATAATTTTATCGCCATTACAAAAATTATACTTTCGAAAAAATCTGAAAGCCAAATCTTGTCGAAACAGAAATAGAACTTAAACATTTCCAACATACCACCATAAGACATTGTACGAAACTGTTTTATAAAAATTTTATTTGTTTGCTATAAGCGCTATCGCCTTGTAGAAAGTCGTTGGCTCCATTACACCTGTATACTCGTCTCTTCCTCTATAATCGTTCAGTCTAGCTATTTGCATACTATCCTCGACCCAAATTCGTTGCAATCGATCCTGACGTGACGAACGCATTCTACTTCAAAATCGCCGCGACATTAATATGTATCGATTCCCCTCGTCTATCGTGACAGAATGAAACTGGATGCCGAGATTTTTTTCTTTTTTTTTTTTTTTGTCGAACAGACGGCGAATTTAGTGCCAGTTGAAACGTCAGAGCCAATTTTTAATTGTTTATACCATTACCATCAATTACTGTGTTTTCTGTACTCTCGCATCAAAATTGGTGAATTTAAAGTCAGAACTCTGGAACGCAAATTAACATTAAAGACAGAATTTGGATTCGATTAAAACAAGAATTTGAACTTCTTCGAAATTCTCTTTATTAATCCAGTCTACAATCGTCGTTCATCCCCCTATGGCAGTTTTAACAATCTCACCAGCCTCGAAAATCAATCAGCATCGAAAGAGCACATTAAACGAGAAAGCAACAAATGACCAGAACGTCAATTTCCATAGCCCAAAACGCATACATGAAAAAATATACATAGCCGAACAACAAAACGTAAAGCCAACTAATTATAACGAATCTAGAATTAACGAAACAAGAAAAATATGTCCCGGAGAACACCGGTAATTGTAAATCGTTCGATCCATGCGCTATGTTTCCCTCTTTACTGTCAACTATGATACTTATTCGCTAATTATTCGCGAGTGGTCCTCCATTTTATTTTGATTTAACACGTTCACTGCCGAGTACGTGTGATACATTATACTCTAAACACATAATTTCCATAGGAAAAGCTGTGTGTGTCTGCTAAACTTTACGTTTACGCAATATGCTCTGTATGAATTATTATGAATAGAGCGTGGATTTTTATGCATTTACGGCGAATTAGAAAGCGTAGAACTTTACAAAATTGGTGAATGCACATTATAACGTATTATATATTTTTTTCAAATAATATTTTTCCAAGTATAGCGCTCCTTTAAGTTCATTGCAAAAATATTCCGTTTTTTAAAATTATATTCTCACAAATATGAATTTGCATAAAAATCCGCAGTCTAATTATGATGCTTTTTTCAGAAATTCGCGATTCCTCGTGATTGTTTTTACCAGATCTACGCGTGGACACGGTGAACGTGTTAAATGACGATCAGATTTTTAATAGACGAGCCGTCCATAGGCGAGGGCAGGGCCAGCAACAGCGAGAACATCGGCAGACTTGGCAGCCTCTGTGGCCAGGTTCAATTTCTCGTTAAGATGAGCGGTTGCATGGGCGACTTTCGCCACAGCCACTTCCGGCGTGTCCTGCACCCTTCCGTCTGGGCCAATGGGTGCACCAGGGACCACCACTGCGTTGCTGGCTACTAATGGTACGGTGACTGTTGCTGGAGCAGCAGCGACTATCGTCCCCGATGATCTCACCGCCTCGTTCGCCAGGTTAATCCTCTCGTTGATCTGAGCTGCTGCGTGGGCTGCTTTTGCTGCTGCTACCTCTAGAGTGTCTTGCACCCTTCCGTCGGGACCTACTGTCGCTGCTTGCACCACTGGGGCCACTATACTGCTGGCTACCAGAGGAACCAATGGTCTGAAAGAAGGACTTTTCGTTTTAGATAGTTGTTTTAAGACAGGATCTGAAGTTTACGTAATAACTCAAACTTCAAAGTAATTTCTAAAACACCGAAAACAAATCTTTGAACTCCCATCAAAAGCCTTCCTTGGTCAAACAACCCTAAACATTTTTCTAACTTGCAATTCTTACAAAAATCATCTTTTAAAATTCCAAAAATGTCAAAACCTCTCTAATCTCCAATCCCAAGTAAAATCGCCCGTCAAAACTGGAAAAGAATCATCTGTCAACCCCTACCCGAAATTCACCTGTTAAGATCCGCAGCGACAGATCTGGCCGCCTCGTTTGCCAAATTAATTCTCTCGTTAACCTGAGCGGCAGCGTGCGCAGCCTTGGCGACAGCGACTTCTGGGGTGTCCACCACCCTGCCATCAGGTCCAAGCGGAGCGCCAGGTACCAAAACGTTTGGTGCAGCGATCAACAACGAAGACTGTTTAACCTGGACCTGTTGCAGGCCTGCTCCTGACCTGGCAGCCTCGTCAGCAAGCTTCAATCTCTCGTTGAGGTGAGCAGCCGCGTGTTCCGCCTTGGCGACAGCAACTTCCGGCGTGTCTAGGACCCGGCCATCCGGTCCGACAGGAGCTGCAGGGGTTAAAGTGGCGATCAGGGGCGCGGACAGGAGTCCCGGCTTGGCCAGGGCCGCAGAAACCAGGCCTGCCAATAGCAAACCGGAGACTGGTCCCATGACGATCGTCGTTTTATGGTGTTTCAGAGGTTCAGAGGCTTCCGAGTGCCGGCTAGTTTCAAGAAGGGATCGATCGTTTCGACTGGACCGCTAGGAGATCGTTGGACGCGCTCGAGACTATGAGACGCGTCGTCCTAGATCGGCTTTTATAGCTGTTAGATCGGTATAGTTGTATAGTTGGCATTATAGATCACGTAACGAATAGGGTGGATTTTTCGAGACGATGGATCTGGACCACTGGGCGCAGACTGTTTCCGTTCCCCTCCGGGGCAAGGTAAGCTTGTTTGTAAAACGAGTAACAGGCTCTGCGGGCGGACTGCTCCGACGTCGTAGCCGAGAAAAAATGATGGGCTCTCCATTTTCGTGGCTCTCTCACTAGCACGGGAAGACACCCGATCCCGTAGTCATCTCTCCGCGCCTAGCCTGGCCATGGACACCAAGGGCGATGTTGGCGAAGGCCGACGATCGCGTAACCGTCCCTCGACTATCGATGTATCGGCGATAAGCTGTCGCCAGGTTGCATCACGTACCAGGATTTTTTTATCCGTGTAGTGGACTCTTGCTACGCGGGAATTTTAAGGTGAGTTCGGGGAGCTGTATTGAAAATATTATTTCTTTGTTTCCGTAATTGGAACAAGCTGTGGTGAAAAGGTTTAGGTGCTTCGTTAGCGAATTACTTTTTACTTTCCCTTATTTTTTAACGTTGTTGAGATTGTTCTCGAGATTGTTTATTCCTTTTACGTAATTTTAAAGGTAAAATAATTTATGAAACTTAACCACTGCATTTTGTAGTAAATTAATATTGTTACAATAATGAGGGTATAACGTAGCGGTGTGGTATCGAAACGTATAATAAAATGGAGCTGTAATACTATCTATAGCACTGGCATGATATTACCATATTATCGTCGCGTAAATGTTAACTTTAAGAACCGATATGTACTTTAATTGAAAGATTATATCAAACCTTTCTTATAATTTTTATAACATACAATTTTTTAATTTTACGATTAATATTCACTCGATATTCAATCGTTCGAAATAATGGAGTAAAATAATGGAGCAGAGTTTATAATTAATAATTAGTAACAATTAATGTTTTATCGTTATAATTAATAATTAATAAGTTATTAATTAATAAAGAAACACACTGTGTCGAATATACTGAAAACGAAATTTCTCAACCCGTATACACAATACGTTACATAATGATCTACGAGCTTCTACCTGAAACGTGACACTGAAACATGGTTTTTTACAATCACTTGCAACATATTATTTCTTATTACACATAGCGCCAGTAATCTCCCGTCGTACAAAAAAATTCTACTCCATTTCAGCCTGACACATCAATATCTGGTAATGATAAATGCAACCAGCAAAATGTAATAAAAAATTCATAAAATTTGTAACCGTGGAAAATAATCAAATTCTATTTTATTAAAAGTATTACAAATTTATTTAATATTTAATACAGTGATATTATAATTATTTGATACTTTCACTAACACAAGTAAAACGATAGAAACCAAACGGAAATTTGTTTTATTTCCAAAATATTATGACGAGTTCTACTTTGGATGTTTCGTATAATTTTTGGATATTCTTGTGCATTTCAAACTCTCCCTATCTTCCTAATAAACAAATAAATGCAATTCACGGGATACCAAACCAAAAATCTCAAACAGAACAAACGGACAATTAAAATATCTCAAAGTCGTTAATTTAAATAAAAATCTACCGATTCAATCACCTTTTCAAACGTGACAAACAAAACCATAATTAAACGTCCACTGTCTTATCCGTTTTAACAATCTGTCTCGACAGTGTAAAAATTCCAAATCCATTAAACCAAACAACGATCCTTAAACCTAAATTTCCCTTTCAAACCAACAAAAAGTTAATTAAAATTCCCCTACGCGTTTCATTTTAAATTGTCAAAGATACTCGAAGGCCACTGAAGTAGGAAATCTCGCAACAACTCCTTAAGAAGTTCACCTAATCCATTAAAAGAAGAAAAAAACGTACAAAAAAGATTGAGAAAAGGAAGAATGTAACGTTGGAAGTGGTTCGATCAACGATTCGAGGGTCATGGAACAGAGAAAGACGAATTCCAATCGGATGTCGATCAGGACGAATGTCAATGTCAGGTGTAGTTGATTTTATTGGACAGGGCGTCTCCCATTCGCGCGTTCTCCCATCGATGAACACGTGCCCCATGGAGCGAAACCTTTTCTCCCAGGTGCTATATAAAGACGAGGGGACGAAGTGGACACCATGAGACCGGACCAAGGCACCTTGGCGAGTACTGTACCTCAGATAGCGCGCAAGGAGCCACGTTTGTTTCACGAGATGAAGACCCTGGTGAGTGTTTTCTCGGCGAACGTTCAGCCTTGGTTTTTCTTGGTTACTCGTGTAAATTTTCTGCTTCTCTTTGTTTCTTCTACCTCATTATTTTATCAGGTTCTACATCTTATTCTCGCAGTGACAAATTTTTGTACGCATATAAAAGTATCGTTAAATGATACGAAATTTAATATATTTGTTAGAGTGAAAAATGAGTACACGGTTTACTAAAATATATGCCGTGATATATACCGTGGTTTTTACTATTAATTCGTATTCCTACGTATTTTATATCTTCTCAATCAATTTTCAATTTACGTTTGACACTCGCTATCTTCGTCTCTTGTCGAGTAAATTTCACGTCTTCGAAGTGTATACTCACCTTCGACTCTCATTATTCTTGGGTTTAATTAATCAGTGTGTAAATTCCACACTAAGTACAATAGTATACAATAATAAACACACGTGAAAAAATTGGAACCTGTATTTTTAGCAATCAGTAAATTTAATTAAGAGTAATCGGGAATTGAGAAGTTTTCTATCTCGTGAATGTAATATTTGCTATTTTCACTGTAACGAACTTTAATCTTTCAGTTATAGCATCATCCAGTGATTTAGAAAATGCACTGATCGAGAATTACTATATTTTCTAATCCACAAATATAATATTTATTATTTTTACTGTGACAATCTTAGAATTGCCTACTTTTGAATATATTCGTAAGTTGTTTATACTCGGAAATTTTTAAATTTGAATATATGCATATGATATTATCAAATTCAAAGTCGAATAAAATCCTTGCGACCCTAGAAATCCTAAAACGCTCATAGTCAAAATAATCGTGTGTTTCACACTGCGATATAATACTATTTTAAGCAGTAAGAATCCCCAACTTTTTCAATTCCAGATTGTTCTCTCTGCCGTGTTGGCAGCAGTATACGCGCGTCCAGGCCTTCTGCTGGCGCCACAGGTAGCAGCTCTGGCGTCGCCCGTTACCATCACCAAACTAGTACCTGGTGCACCCATCGGTCTAGATGGCCGAGTCGTAGACACTCCGGAAGTGACTCTCGCAAAAGCAGAACACGCAGCAGCCCACATCAACGAAAGAATCACATTGGCTAACGAAGCATTCAAATCTGCCGATTTAATCGCTTACACAGGACCTGTAATCACCGGTAGCCTGCAACCTGTGGCTGTTGCAGCCAAAATCGTTCCTCCAGCTCCTCTAGGACCCGATGGTCGCGTTGTCGACACACCGGAAGTCGCTTTAGCCAAAGCAGAACACGCTGCTGCTCATATCAACGAGAAACTTGAACATGCCGCTGAACAAGCATCGAAAGGAAATTTGGAGCTTCCTGTGGTTCTGTCCGCATACTCTGCTCCAGTTATTCAAAAGGTTTTGATATAAGGACAGGACACGACTGGCTGGATTGTCTTTTGTGGCGACGTTGGTTACGTGGAACACTCATTTTTTGTACATAATTGTAAGCTGATTAAATAAAGCGATATTTAAGAATTTATTACATGGAGTTTTTAGTATCTTTCACTTGTTCTTTCCTTCACTTTGATCTAGAATTTTCTACTTTAATGTTCAATGGGTTTTGGTCAAATTTATAAACCTTTTGAGAAGTTATGCTTATGTAATTCATTGAGTAAATTTGTTTTATATGTTTCATTAAGGGATGAAGTACGATGATACGTAAGGGGTAGGAATATTTTATTAATGGATTTTCTTAAAGATATATTTGGTGTTGTAATTGTTATTTCTTCGGCATATGACGATTAGTATATTACGTATAGAATTTTAAACAAAATATCGTCTCTTAAAAATTGTACTTCGATGGACTGGTCATTTTTTATTTATACTTATACGAGAAGTAATTAATTATAAAATCAATCAATAAAATGTTAATGAAAAAAAGCTCAACTGAACAGTACTTAAGCAATGGGTACATGTATGAAGTTTATTACTTTTTGAAAATAATGCCCTAAATAGGTGATAAATCTGTATTCATTTATAATATAATAAATGTGTCTTTTGCATAGTCGTGTTGTATCTTTCCCTCTTTTCCCTACTCTATCCCATATTTTACGTTCCGTACCTCACATCCTACATCTTATATCATAAATCCCACTACCAATACTCCAATTCCCATACCTAACAAGGTAAGGTAATTTTATATTTGCTATCTTCTTATCTATATCCCATATCCAGTATCTGTAACCCACATCTACCATCCTAATTCCGACATCACGTCTCTGTTCCATATGTACCTAGCGTACTTTATTCTATAGCACATTTTCCACATTCCTTTATTAAAGTCGACAGATTACCTTTTCCACTAAATGTAAAATGGAGGCCACAAACTGCATATAAAATATCGATTAATCCCACGAAATGAAATTTGTCGCCCGCAATTTTCCCACAAAGCCCACAATGGGAAATTTGTTTTCCATCGAATTTCATTTTGTGACAGGCGTTGTTTCGTGGGCTTTGTAGGAAATTTGTGGGCTAGAAATTATATTCTGTGGGAAAAATACTTTTGTGGGTATTTTAATTGTTTCCTCTATCGTCTAATTTGGTAATGGGATGATGCATTACGCAGTATAATGCGTGGACGTGGAGCGTAAATTTTGATTTGTGTGTATTAGAAATGGGATACACAACGAAAGACCGAGGAAATGAAGTAAGATACGTAAGGAATGGAGTAGCGTCTCGGTATCTCCATTATTCTTATCAAATTCTAATTAAATCTGTTTCTTCCTTAGCTATTTACAATGCACAATTTTATTCAGATACCACTCAAAATTATTAGCAATTTCAATATGAGAAACAAGGAAAAGCGGAGGGCGGTGTGCTCGTGTCTACGTTTTCTTTGCCTTTCGTATCCTAAATTTGGTGAAACTAAAATTGAAATATCTTTTAAACCAGACGCTCTGTATCCTACCTATCTTAATAGGTTCTCGCGAAGAATTCGAAAAACGCATCGAATGGTTTATAAAAGATTATAGAGCCCCTTTCGAAGGAAGAGTACATGAATCGCGTTAAACAGTGTAAAATTTTCCTCCTGGGACAGAGTTATAGCCTAGAAACATCCTGTATGTAGTAACATTATCATACGCAATTTTATGCTACAAAAATTTCCAAACTAAAATTCTCGGATGATACATGGGACAAAAATGATCATAAATTCAGTCAATATCGAACCGCAGCTTTGTCGAAAGCTAAGTAATATCGCACATAAATTTTCCATGCATTTCTCACCCTTCGTTTGGGAACCTCTGTTTCACGCCGTTCCTTCGTCAGGATATCGAGGAATACGAGGCAGTCAAGGTCGCTACTCGAGCCTTTTCCTGCGCCCACGAAGAGTATTGTCCACGTACGCGCACTCTCCGAGACGTAGAAATAAATTCGATCACTATTGTCAAGAGACTATAACAACGACATGTTCTTACGATGGCAGCTACGAAGCTCACTATCGTGTCTCGATTTGTTCAGAAATAAAAACCTTCAGAAATTGTAGAATAAATCGGCAAGTTTCTTAATCGTACATTTTATTTAATTAGATAAATTTAGTTAATAGTGTATAATAATATTGTAATTACACGTATAATACACCGATGCTAATAATTTTGTGATACTTTAAAGTATTATATAATCGTACTTAAACGAATTAGAAAGTAAGTAAATAAGGTAATGAAGTTGTTAGAAAATGTTATATTTGTTGGTTAAGATAAATACATAATGGACTTCCGGCTCCAGAGGACTTCGGAAAGAGTTCAGTGTCCTTCGAGTAACACTCGTTTCAAAGTCACGAAAATTACGATATTCACGGTCGACGAGTTTGTTCCTCAATCACGGGGCGTGCCTCTAAAAAGAGACTATTACGATAGCTTATCTCGATCGAAAGAGGACTGGTTATTGACTGAATCCATCGGTCAAATAATTTCCCCGATCATTTTAAAAACATTGTCACAGACAAAAACATACGATTATAAATAGAAGAAGATTACAAATTTTCTAAATTTTTTAGTGTTCTACATATAAAACTTCTAAGAGTTTTGACTGTAAAATTTGTTTAATAATAAATAATTATTAAAGTAATTCTAGGAATTTGTTACTTAATTTCTACTTTTTACGTCTTTCTCTTAGGAATTAAAAAAAAATTTTTTATGTAAATGAAATATCTTTTATTTTTGATATAATAAATTACATTTCATATTTAATTCCGTAAGTGTTAGTTGTCTTGCGATAAAGCGATCTTGGAATTCGGGAGAAAAAGATTAAAGCGACTATCTCGCCTTTTTTTTAGGTACACAATGCGTTCTTAATGACTTCTAATTAAGTACAAATGTGTCGGACACAATATGTACATAAATTAAGTAGATGATCTTAACGAGTTTCTAGATTAATTAAATAGCGATAAAATATTTCACTTTGTTCGTATCATAAAAATTCCTGAAGCAAATATTCCGTCAAAACTAAAATAAAAATTGATCATTTTTATAGTTTACTCTCTTACCTTTCTAAATTACCCCCATTCATTTATCATTGTAATAAAATTTTAACTATCTTCTCTGAAAATATAGAAAAAAATTTATGCCCTTTTTCATAGTCGATGACTAATTTTGATTGTTGAGAAATAATTTCGTATAAAAGTGTGACATTTACAAATTTAGAACGCCCATTTAAAAATTTTATTACATCTACAAAAAATCCTGATCAACGTTTGAAAAACTTTTGCTGAAAATATTAATGTACTTTTTTTCTGACTAATTTCGATAATTGAAAAATAATTTTATAAGGCAAAGATACAAAACAAACTTTGACAAATTTTCTTTCTCGTAGTCTCTGACCCGTATTGATAACGAAATATTTTCAAGAGATGACCGCAATACAGTAATTGAAAAATTGATCCGTGATGTAATATCAAAGGGTTTCTCCCAATCGATTGAGAAAAAAGGGAACACGCCGGCTTTCTAATATTACTCGTACGCAGTTACAAAATCGTTTTTACAATTGTTATTTCGCCAATTGAAAATTGTCTTCGGTGATTGTGACACCTGGACAAGCAAATATTCGCGATTTCCCAATTACACATGCAATAGGGTGACAAAACAGTCCTCGTAGTTATTTTCTTGCCTTTGACGCTTATTTGATTGTTTCTTTCGACATTTGATTCGATCAATTACATTAATCGATTTCTTAAAGTTATTAGACCATTATGAGGAATATCGATTGAATATAAAGTTGGAATATTTTGTTACATAGATGTTGGACATTCCGAATTTCTTCGAATTTCTTTATAACTTAAGTTTGGATGTTTTGGATTTGCTCTCGAATAAACGTTGGATGTTCCAAATTTCGTTATGAGTAAATTTTGTTTCAAATGAATTTTAAATTTATATTTTGATTATTGAAAAAACTATTTTTATTTGAACAAATAGAAAAATTTTGATTATTCGTAATTATTAAAATATACATTGATTCTTGCAAGAGATGTCTTAAGAAATCTTACAATAGTCAACGATTTAAATAAACATTATTAAATCGAGATAGTTGTCGTTCGATAAATTCTGGCCCGAACAAAAAATGTTTCTGTCTGTTACATTTTAATCACTTGATGTCACGAAAGATTAATTTTTTCAATGTCTCTTAAGTTATTTGACTATGGACAGCCGTAATTGATGAATTGCACGAATTTTAATTATGTATCTACATCTCGTTAATGATCTACTTCATTGTATCGATATCGCTTAAAACAGGTAGCTATTGAAACGATCAATGTAGAAATCGTAGATTTAATTTCCGTATCAATAATTTATGGTTACATTGAGATTCTGGTTGGCTCGTTATTTATTCACAATCTCGAGAATGGAACGAATGAAATATAATTTTATATTTTTGGTATTTCATTTGTACACGTGTATATGTAATGTTTATAAATTATCATTACACAGTTATTAATTAAATTTTGAAAAGGATCCGATACTTCTACTCTTGGAACAATGCAAAATTCAACATGTGTCGGAACAATAAGTCGCGATAAATCAATAAATGAAAAAATCACGGCTAATAATAAATCAGACATATAATATAGTCGTTAATGTTCTTGTTAATACCTGTTAATTAATCATGACACCTCTGCCAGGCATGACACGAATTTTTCATACGAATCGATTTCTTTGATCGAACGATCTGACTTCGTACACTATAATCATACTTCGAGAGCGATGCAAAAATATTGAAGGAATGCGTTCTTGCTGCAGAGTGTCCTTCAGCCTCGAGTCCTTCGTTCGTTCAGGGTTGGTAAGTCGTTTAACACTCCCATGCACCGCTTTGTTTTAAAGGACAACGAAATGCTGGGCGAGAGGAGAAATAAAACAAAATGGAGAGAGATGTCGACAAGTTTTATTTCATATATGATAAACGACGGCTTAATGAACTTGTCCATTACTGTTTTAAAAAATGACTGAAATTATTAGAATTCGCAAAACCCTTGATAATATACTTTCTAAGTAAAATTTCTACAATTTATAATTATGAGAAAAAGTTATTTGATAAATATTCAAACAGAGAGGATAGTACAAATTAGTTTCGAATTTTTAATAAATTTAGATATGGAAGAACTTTATATTTTAAAGAGAAAAGGAAATAAAATACGAAAGGGAGATGTAGACATTGTACTATTATTACATTAAGCATCTTCTCATAAGTGCGAACATACAACTATTTCCCATATGTAATTAGAAAGAAAAGTGTCTCGGATGTAACTTCCTCTATCACGATGTAACCTATTTCTCATGTGATGTACGAATCTCACGAGGTTTCTCAGGTCCCTGATTACCAGAAACGTAGTTGTTGTCTACCTTCTCATTGCGTTCTGCTCGCAAATTAGACGATGTCTCGGGTACTTTGGTTTAGCACTTTACAACGATGCTAGAAAATTTGTTAAGCTGTAACTTACGCCCTTAGCTAGGGACAATTTTATAATATCGTAAGTGAATAATTTTCTTAACTGTATTTCTCCTGAAACATTTCGCTAATTCTATTTGTTTAATTCAAAAATTCTACGATCTCTCAAAATATCGTAGAATTATAGAAGAGATTGTAAAATCTTAAAAGAATAATTTTCTACTCCTACAGCTTTAATGTCTTCGGTGATCTCCTCCTTACAAATTGTATACCTCAGTAACCCTACTGATCTTTGAAGCTATAATTCTATACCTGTACCAATCCCACGCTCCTAATAATTCTGTATCTAGACACTATGTGTATATTTTTCCCACTCACAAAATTCTTTAGCTCTTCCAACCAGTCTAATTTTATTTAATTCGATACTCGTCGGCAAGCCACTTCTAACTCGCTTCTAAGTGATCATACTTAACCACTGAACCTTCCAATTCTATCGAATATCGAAGTAGTGCCCATAAATATTCTTTTATGTACGTATATCAATCCTAATCTAATTTCAAATCATCGTTTCAAATCCCAAATTTAATCCACCCTCAATTCCACTTTATCCCAACCAACTAAAGCTTTCCGCAATTATACGGTCTAAAACCTTCAACTTTAACCGCAATCCGATCTAAATCCACAATTTACTCCTCTCTCAATTTCACTTTATTCCAACTAAAGCTTTCCGCGATTAAAGAATCTATATCGAAACTTTTAGCTAATACCGAATTCCAAAATCCCTGCTTCTCAACTGCATCTGAATCCAAATCTCAAATTGACTGCACTGTCCAGTCCACTTCGTTCCACCCAACTAAAGCTTGCCATGATAAGAAACGATCTACAAACTTGAGATTTATTTACAATCTCCAAATCTCTGATCCTTTATCGCAATTCGATCCAAAGCTATCCTGACACATCCTGACGCGGACCTAGCCAAAACCTTCTTCATGAGCCCCGTCGCAGTATCTCGGATCCCATCCTTCCGGTACAGGAGTGCATGGACCCCGTTGAAATGCCAAGGTCCTGCCAGCCGGGTAACCGAAGGGAGGGAGTATCCTTTTTCCTGACGCGCTTCCCAGGCTACGTGGGTTCGCCGATCACCTCCTTGGCTCCCTCCAGATCGTGGCCAATCGTGGTCCACGTGGGAGGGGGCGGATGATCACCGCTATAAATGCTACCAACAGCCGTTCACCAGGAACACAAAACGTCGGGCCGGGCCGGGTTAACCGTGGCTGCAGCGGAAACAAGCGAGTACTGGTCACCAGCAGCGCTTTCAAAAAAAAGAGGAAACAAGCTCAGAAGGATTTTAGAGAGAGGGATTATAGAGGGAAGAGAGGAAGAGAGAAAGATACTATGAGAGGATTGGTGAGTGTCCTGCTCGCGTGAGTGGATAGGGCGACGTGAAGAACAAAGAAAAGTGAAAGGTTAGGGTAGATCAGGTCGGTAGAGGCCCACGCGGAGCTTAGAGATACGATAGGAGCTAGGATGGGTTTAGGGTTTATTGATATGTTAAAGAGGAGTTTTCCAAGATTTTTGGAATGGGTTTTGTGATAAAATTTTTTTCAATTTCTCTTAGGGAGCGGCAAACTTCGTTAAGCACGCTTGAAGTTTTTGTTAAAATAATTGTATTTGAAATTTAGTTCGTTTGTAATTTGGGGAAACTGTAGCAGGACCGACTATCCTCCGGATCTCGATGATTTTCCGATGTTGTAGAAATGAATATTTTGAACAACTTTTTCTTATACACATAAGGGTTGAACACGCTTTTTAGTTACCGAAATATTCACAAAAAATAAAACGAAATATTCAGCCTGCCATTGGTAACTAACACAGACGCGTACGCTGCCATAGACGCTAAAATCTACGTAGTATTCTCTGTAATAGTAGCGACAGCTTTTTGCAAATGTCCCGGAAACTAAGGCCGACCGTCAGTAACATAGGTAGGAAAAAGTTGATCAAAATCATGCCCTCCACCACGTATTAAAAAATCGCCGAGATCAGAGAGGTTGAGTTCTATCTGTACTACAACATTCTCAAATTGTAAATTGTTCATTGGAAAATTTGAAAATCGCTAAATTCGCAAATGTTGAATTTCAAAATTTGTAACTTTCATTTCACGAATAAACAATGTTGAAGCATACGAGATTAGACGATTGCGTTTCAAACCTTATTTAGATCCATGGAAGGACAATTTTGTCCTGTATATAGCGAAATGTATAGATGGGAATCATTATACCTAAACATGCTTTCTATCCAAGTACTAAAACGAGAGCAGAAGATCGTACTTAATTAAAAATTCTCAACTCGTATACATCCCTAATATGATATAACTTAATCTGTCGAATTAATTAGAAAATCTCACTTTGTCGTATCCAGAAAAATATAAATCCGCACAAAAATGTATTTTATTTTATTAATCATTTCGCAATTTCTTTTTGTACCTTCTTAACGTTCCTATTTCATTCTAGATCGTCTTAATCGTTACGGTAGCGAGCTGCAGAGCCGGTTTCCTCGGCGCACCGCCCTCTTTCGTCGAGCCCCAGGTCCACCCTCAGCCAGGACCTCAAAGGTTCGCGCCTCCAGCACCGGTTGGCCAAGATGGGAACGTGATCGACACGCCAGAAGTCGCTCAGGCGAAGGCTGCACACTTTGCGGAATTCGCCAGAGCAGCGGCTAGAGCGGCGGAAGAAAGTAAGAATCAACCCCAGTCGTCTGAGTACAATCCAGTACCGACCCAGCCGCATATCATTCCTGCTTCCTCGCCAAACCAAGGAGGTCAGCTTCCTGCGCCAAAGTATCATCAACCTGCACCAAACTATCATCAACCTGCAGCAAACTATCATCAACCAGCACCAGGTAAAATAATATTTATATTAATTCCGCTGTCCTCCTCGCTTCTTCTTCACTTTGTATCTCTTCAGATATCTTCCCTTTTTCAAGTATTTGTTCATAAAAAGCGTTGAATATACAAAAGGTACAAAAATTACACTGAATGGCCAAATGAAATATCTAATAAATTCTAGTAAATTCTAGTAACATCTATTGGGTATATGGACCGGAAGAAGGCAACGGTGTTAAGTAAAAAATCACAAGTAAAACTTTTCATTTTACCAACATTATCAAATAAGTACTGAGAAGAGCAACCACAAAAATTCTAGTTCTACCATGATTATATTTTTGGTATTTTTAACACCTTTAATAGATCATAAATAACAAATGGATATCCTTAATGTCCCTAATAAATCTCAAACAAAACGCCCTTATTTCTCAAATTTGTAAACTGTGCACTCAAAAAGTCAACGACAAAAATTTCAGTTCCAGTATTTTTAATATTTCGAATAAGTTTTAACCACGTTTCTCTCATTTTTCAATTTTACTAATCGTATATACTCACAAAACCAATCGTACAAATTCCAGTTCCAGCACCATCGTATAGTCAACCTAACCCGGCGTACCAGCCATATTATACCGGAAACACGAACTTCATTGGCCAACAAAGTTTTTCTACGAATGCCGCTAGGTTTGTTCCAGCGCCTCTAGCCGAGGATGGAACCGTAATCGATACGCCGGAAGTGGCTGCTCTTAAGGCCGCCAGGTTGGCGGAACTGGCGGAGGCCGAAGCAAGGGCGTATAAATTTGCGCAGGAATACAAACCGGAAGTGCAAGGCCAAGGTACGTTCGCTCTGAGGGATTCTGCTTGAGGAGGAATCCGATATATTTGGAATATAATTGGACAAGATTGTTATGGAAACTAAAAACAGATAACTGGAAACTACTTTTAATTGTTAGTCTATGTTTTTGCAGATTTAATAGTTTCTTTCGTTTTAAGGTGCCCTTCTTTATTGAAAATATTCTTCCTTAAAATCTGAATGTTTTCTATTTACTAATTTATTACAGATATTAGAGGAGAATATTCGAAAAAATTCAGTAAATTTGAAGCCATTTCAACACGCACACATAATAACTCCGAAGTTCCTTTATTATAATATTCTATAGTCTTTTTATCGTAAATCTTTTCGATATTTGTAGCATTCTCATTTTCTGTTCGTTTAATACAAAGCATTAATCCTTATACGATACTCAGTGAAGTATATATCAAAGGTATCTGATATAATGTGACTGAAGTAGTCACACTGCTCAAATAAGAAATAACTAATTTAATATACATAAATGGTAGATTATTTTGCCAATTATCTAAGTCAGACCTTTATGCAAAATATTTGAATGTAACGTGAGAATTTAGGATACACATAATGTTAAATATGCTTGAACAAAAATGATAACGATTCTTGTATGAAATAGCGTGTATAAGGATCGGATAGCGGGAAGAATGACACAAATGTATGTAAATCGTTTTGTTTCTTATTTCATGTAATGTATCTGATACATTGAAATAACGCAACGTTAAGCGTAACACATACATTAAAAAAAGTATGCCAGTGATGGGATAAAATAACGAGTATTGTGAAACAGAATAATTTTTAATCTAATTTCCTAACGTTTAATCTAGAGAATTAGAATAATTTGATTCACAAATGAATAATTCATTGATTCGTTAAGAGTCTGATTAAAAGTCTGTTTCCAATAATTCCAACAAGAATTTTTTCTATCGTAGCTTCGATACAATTTCGATGATGTAATATTTTCTGCAAATCGAATCGAGGAATTTCTACAGTCAGGAACGACTGAACTCTGACCAGTTATAAATACGTTCGTAACACCCTGATGCAACGTAAGAACCAACTGATTGCTCAACAAGTTAATCGTTCGATTGTTCCTGTGAGAATGGCCTGTATGGCCACTAATCGTTACGAATATAATCGTGACCCGGCCATTTCTCTTCTGGAATATCAAACAACGACGTCGTAGGTCAGGAACGAGTTTCACTCTAGTTATTCGAAACTGGTGCTTTGTAACAAATAACTGACGTCGAAGATGACGAACTAATCGAGTACCATATTTTTCTTTTTCCAAGGAGAGAAAGAACCGTGCGAGAGATTGAACTAACGAGAATTAGAAAGCAACGAGCTATTTTTAAATAAACCATTTTTATTGTCTCGGTCTCTTTAAATGGACGCTTGCATCATTAATAACGAAGGGGAAAGGTCAGACAGGAACCGGTTCCTCTTGTCCCGATTCATTCGACTGCCGATCCTAAAGCAAATCGGAACTGATTAAATGACTCGTGTGAATAAATCACGAAAAGGAATTTTAAGCTTCCTTGACATGTCACCTTGATCGACTTTTTAAGCCTTGGTTGCTATAATTTGCACCTTTTAATTGGAAGATCGACAACTGCAGATATACAGTGTAACGGTAAAAATCGATATTTTCTGCTCTTCCTCAACCTCATCGAGGAATATGGTAAAGCATTATAATATTTATTTGGACGACTTACCGGCTATTAATTGTTATCACTATCGAATAATCATTTTTATTTTATCAGAATAATGATAGAATCGATCACAAATTATCGGATCTACAAGTTTCTAATAACTTGTCTTCGTCCATAGAAAAGAGAAATAAACAGGTTTATTTCAAATTTTTCACCAGATCAAGAATCGGTAATAGACAATTGCATCGTTTCTTACTTCCTTTCAGTTTATGCTGGTCCAGCAGCTCCAGCTCCATACAACGCTCAATATGGTGCTCCTGCTGCACAAGTATTTCCTGGCGCAGCACCTTCGTATCCTGCTCAAGGTCAACCTGCGTTCGGCACGCCTGCTTTCCATCCCCAGAACTACCAATCGTAACGATTCGGTGCTTACTAAATTCGTAATCAAGACGTATCTGTATATAATTTAGGCAAATAAATTACTTCCCCTCCTTTTTTTTTAAACTTGTCATTCTTATTCCCTTTCCTTCGTTCCTTCGTTTGTATTTATTTCATCTTTTTGCACCTTATCGGAGAAATTTCCTTAAGTTGCTTCTAATTGACTTTGGTTTTTACTTTTTTTTTCGGAGAGAAAAGGAATTAACGAATACTAATAACAGATGTTGACAGATCCCTAAACATTTCCAAGTTTAAGGGGATTGTTTAATGGATTTGTATTATTTGCTTGTTCTTTCTATTTTTTTTTTTTTTTTTTTAATAAGATTGAAGTTGGAAGCTTTTAAATTTTTCAAAGTTTTGGGGAAGCTTTTTAAAATTATTTTTCGAGAAACCTGTGTCTTGCTTTTCTAGAAAAACGAATATAGTTAAAAATATCAGAAAATTCCAATGCTTCTACTCTGACGGTTTAGTTTCAAGTTTTATCGTAAAACGATTTACCTTTAGATAATGTTTCTATAGAAGCGACTCGCTCAGTTGCGAATATTTTTACCGCAAACGATAACGGTTTTTTTCTTTCGTTATCTAAAATTCCATTACTTACATATATACTATGTAAATATATATTATAGTAATTGTTAATTGAACAATTTAATTAACTATCCAATTCTAGAAACTATATATTATTAATTCACATTTATCGCTTAATAGAAACAGTCAGATTTTGCTGTAATACGATTAAAAAAATCGGCTCTTGCATTTCAGATATTTAATGAATTTGTATCATATAGGTTAACGCGCAGTTCTTGGCCAAGAAGCGGCCAAACCAATGCGCCGAACGAATGACCAAGGAGTATTATTTAGTCGTCAGAAACCACGAGTTAACCTACATTCGATTTCGCTATGCATTGCGGTTAACGTAATCCAAGAATCAGAAAGATCTCCTCGCTTCGATCCTGGGTTAGCGAGAACGTGTCCTCATGGCCATTTCACGTTTATTTTATTTATATTATTATTATTACTATTATCGATTATTATTGGCCAGGCAAAAGTAAGAAGAAACACAAAAGACAAACATTTCAAAATGTCGCGATTTTGATTAAAATTCGCGGAGATATGTTCAGATTTTCTGTCAGACATTATCGTAACGATTGTCTCGTAGGATTGCGATCTCTTTGCACGCACGATTTCACGCGAAAAGAAGCGATCGCCGAAAAAAGTTTCGCCATTAGAATAAAAGAACGATGTAGTTGGTTGATCGACGAGAATGTGTTTTGTGGCGTTGGCGGCTTCTCAAAGAACCGATCCAGACTTTCACATCGCTCGCTGAATTCTCAGCGACAAATCTGGCACCCTATTTTCATCCATTTTGGCGTTTTATCGCAATTCGTCAAAATTCATTCGTTCGTCGATTACGATTACTGTATAAATTGATCTATTTATTTATCTTTAAGATATACTCGAGTGAAACGTCGCTAAAAGGGAACGATAGTAGATAAATCTCTAAATTCATGACCAACTCACCAATAATCGAGAACCAGATAACTTTACGAAGAAATAACGAGAAATTTCGTCGAAATACGGTTACCAGCTGGTTACGAACTACCTTCAGACCGTAATCCTTGCGACATAGGTCACATCGGTGTACGAAACACGCGAGAAGAAACCTACCGAGGAACGTGGAGTCGTTCCTCCTGAACAAACTCAAGCATCGTGATTCGTCGCTCTCGAAAAGGTCAAGAATTGTAACTTGCTCGAATCGAGCACGTGCACGCATTGACTGGCAATTGAATCATTAATTGTAATTTGAAATAATTGTACGTAAAATAGATTTCAATAATTTTGCAATAACTTGGCGAGATGTGATTATCATTTATAGTTGGAAATGCAGAAGGAACTTTATTATTTTTGTAGTAGGAAGATAGACGAATTTGATATTATCGGTGAATTTTAATCAAGCACGATCTAATCACGCGTTACTTGTTAGAGGACCCTGTTTGCGTAAAAATTTGCGCAACTGTTTCTTGAAGTTATCGACCGAACTATATCGCGTTACGGTGTAAACAGGCAATCTGAATCGACGTTAATTAACCAAACGAGGTCAGCATTCTAATTTACCTGCTCGTGTAATGCGTAATTACAAGAACGAACCGTTGCATGGCAAACAATTTTGTGTAAACACTGATTTATCTTATCATCAGTGCAAAATTATTACCACTTGTTACTTTTTCTTTTATTCTATTTGTTATTTTATTAACATATGTGTGATATTTATATATACTGTATATAAAACATAATATACATAACATTTTTGCCTTCGTTTCAACAATTCATTTATTTTTAGAAAATACACCTAAAGATTAATATTAGTCTATGTATACAATTAATTGTAATTAAAATATAATTAATATATCTATAAATGTTATATATATAATACATTATAAGTAAAATTTAAATTAATTGTTACCTTTGTTTTTATATGTAAATTTAATATTCAGTAAATATTTTATGGGCAAATGAATATTTCAATATTTTAGCAGATACTACGGAAATTCGTTTACTGTGCGACGGTTTAAACGGACATCGATGGTCAAAGTGTAATCTTGGCCACTGTTTATAAGGGAACAGGAGCTCATTCTTGATAGAGGACTGCCTTGAAAGGATCACTGGATCACTAGGAGGATCTATGATCCCGTCCAGTCGTCCGTGAATCGGGCATGTGTCGAAAACCACAGAAAAGTTCTGCTTAAGTTGCGGCGAAGGGGTTGAGATTGCAACTCGTGAGAACTGGCCTCGAAAAGTTGAGAAGAAACATCAGGGACGTTTGAGGACGGCTTTAAAACTTGATCATCTTTTTTCATCGATAGAACATGCAATTTTTCACTTCCTTGTTTATCTATACAGCGGACTTGTTATGCGACGAACGGCAATTTCGAAGTTTGGAATATTCAAAATATTGAAATGAGGGAAGAAACGGTAAGGGAAGAAGAGAAAGAAAGTTAAATATTCCAACGTTAAATAATACCACAACTAGGAATTCCAGAATTAAATATTGCGTAATTAAACACTTCAAGATTAAATTTTTCATGATTAAATAGTTCCAAGATTAAATATGTTGGAATAAAAATATCCCGAAACCAGCAGATTTCTACACCAAATATTCCGAAATTAAAAATTCCAGAATTGTACAAGGCAAAAGAATAATACGCACCAACTTCTTCCTCGTCAGTGACACTTTACTTCTTCGATAATTCACCGCAGCTTTCGACAGCTTTAACTTCCACACAGACGCGTCTAGTGGGATCGCCGTTCACGTTTATGTCATTAGCAAGAAAACAATTAAAGTATCGTTTTTCATGTCAGGTGTTGATCATCGTAACGTGGTTTACTCACATGATCGACGCCGCGATGCTATAAAAGCTAGATCGTTCGATCGAACTAGCCACACTCGTAATCGAGACGTCCGTTTCGTGGCCGGTGGTGTCCAGCAGCATGAGCTTGCTCGTAAGTGTGATTTCGTCCAGGAAAAAGTTGTTTCGTTGTCGTCGTTGAACGTTGATTGAAAAAAAAGAAATCGGAAAAGGATCGAACTAGTCACAGAAGTCGTAAAATTTAAACTTTTACGGCTACATTTAATTTTGTACAAAATCAAAATCAGATTTCATCCGTTAGAAAATCAATATCTTAAATGAAGTTTTAGTTACAAAGTGTTCGTCGAACTTCGCTTCCGATTGAGCTTAGATAAATCATTATTGGAAATTCTATCAAGATTCAACCGAAACTAATATCAGTAATAAATCTGGAATAATCTATATTAGAGCTTGAATCGTAATCTCAATTTGAGAGGAACCGGTTTAAAATTTAATCGGAAAGATATTGTAATCTCAGTAAAAGGAGGAAATCTAGGGAACTATTTCGAGCTTATTAAATTAATCGAAAAACGTCAATCAATAATCGAAGTTATCTTTGTTTCACTTTCAAAAATTAAATTCCAAATTACTGTAAGATATCAAGTATTTTTATAAATTAAATTAAATCAATATTCCTTACCTTCTATCTATTTCCAAGCCAATCCTTCTTTAGTTTTCAATTCTAATCTTCGAGTCTAATTCCCAATACTTTTGACGCACTGTGAGGTCCAATTGCGGGGAAAAATTGTACAGAATCCGATCGACTTTTTCAGATAATTCTGGCCGCATTAGTGGCGTCAACGATCGCCAAGACTTACGAACAGAGAGAGTACTATCAATACAGAGGTCCACCGGCGCCATTAACCAGCGATGGGATGGTGATGGACACGCCGGAAGTGGCCCATGCAAGAGCTGCCCATCTAGCGTTACACGCTGAAACGATAGCTAGATTAAGAAAAGCTCAGAACGATTACGAAACGTACGAGAACAACGAAATGTACATGCCTCGGATGATGGACCCCATGGAGGTTATTACGCAGAAACGACAAAGACAGAGGACGTTCGTGCCTTTGGAGAATGACGGACGCGCCATGGAAACCTGTAAGACTTGCAGTATACCCCAGGTAAATTAAAATTATTTGTTATCAAATTTGAGAATTTAAAGAAACTAGAAATAACGAGCAGAAGAAATTTTCATCTAACATGCATCGCTGGAGAAATTTCAATTTCAGAATTTTAAACACCGAAAAATTACGAATAGAAGAATTTTTAATTTAATGCTGAATTTCGAATTATTCGTTTTGTTACGTTTATATATTACATATACCTTTAAAAAGTCCTAAAATTTCAATTTTTTCTCAAATGAAAAAGTCACAAAAACTCCTAGATTACTAATTATTAATTTCTACATACAAACCTTGCTCTGATTTTCAAGATGACAGAAGCAAAAATCCCGCATGTAGCAACGCATGCGAGAGCAGCCTCAAAGGCATCCGAATTTTATGAATTCGACGTCTTTGACGGACGAAAAAATTTGGTTTACCTTGCTCCTATCGGACTGACGTATAAACACACGCCAACGATAGGTTATCGGGGACCATTGGCGCCCCTGGGACCGGATGGCCGCGTGATAGACACACCGGAAGTAACGAGGGCACGCGAGGCTCATATGAAGGCGCATGCTCGCGCTGTGGCGCTTTCAACGCAAAACGATCTTTACTACTGACCAATAAAATAGGATCTCTCTTTGTTTATTCCGTGAGATTTGGGTAAACGGACATGTACGATACGTTAAACGACTAACTTTGGTATTTTTGTTTAAAATTAAGAACGATGAAAAGATGCAATACTCCGTTCTTTGAAGAGTTGTAATATTTTGAAACCGAATTTTGACATTTCTGTTTCAAGCTAAGGATGATGAATATATTATAAAGTTATATACATGTACTGTACTCGAGTGAAGAAAATTGCGCGTGTCGCCCAGTTTTCTTCTCAAATCGTTCGACTTTCTGTCAAACTGTACGCATTCGTTCTACGAGAATCGCACAATGTAACTTTTCGCAGCAATGAGAGCACCGTTTGTATTGTACCTGATTTTTTACATTTAACATCGTTTTGGACTTTGATTTTCGTTTGTTCGGCAGTTTGACAACGAAAACAACCTACGCACTTTTTGTAAATAATGTTACCAATGCACACACTCAACCCTACATATACGTAATATTAATTAAAACGAATCATTTTATATGAAATAACGATTTCTTTTTATCTCACATTGCCATTGCTGCAATTCGAATTTTATTGCCATATGATTGTTACTAATGATTAACAATAGGTGATTTTAACAACGTCTAGATTCTAAGCCAATAGTAATAACTTATGATAGTCGTAGAAGGTTAAGATACTTATGTGAAATGAATTTTACGTTGATTAGAAAATCTCTCTCTTACCACCAAAGTGTATTCTGTATTTTTTATTATCTTTCCTGTGAAATAAAATATGAATATGGTTCTAATATTGTCTATTCTCCGTTTTTTTCTCCTTCCCTACTTCAAATTAGAATATGTATTAACGTAGAACATAAAATAGGGAATATAATTAATTAATATCAAACTGACAACAATTTTTCTCCTCCGAAATCTATGGAATCCACGACCGAATTAAAAGATTAAAGCACATCAGATATAATTCGCAATTTACCCAATTTTTTCGCGCAATAACACGCTTAAAACTGAATTTAAACAATGGGCTCCACCCGGTTTCATAAAGTTCACGGAACTCGATATCGTAATAATATATAACTGAATTCTGGTTAATGTCAGGGAACTCTTATCGTCTAGAATTTACATTACGCAAGATGCATACAGGTCAAGCTGGGAGCGCTCTTCCTTTCCATTTCTTATTGGACGACGCCTACCTGCTCGCTTATTTACCTACATTCGAGCATGAGTAATCCGGCACAGTATGGCGTGGGATGACAGAATAAGAGCACGGTGTGCCCACGTGACATATTCAAAAAAATTACATTTCTTTTCTTATTATGAATTTTAAAAAGTAGACAGAGACAGAGAGACGTACGAGAGATGCGCATCGAACCTTTGAAACCTCGAACAATATACGAACATGTCTTTAAATTCCTTTTAAACTTTAGCGATATAATCACGCCACGGAGAGTTGCCTCGGTGAAAAATCTCAAGATGTTCCATGTAATACACGTACGCGTAATATGTTCACGAAAGAAAGATTCTTAAAACGTTTAAATACATTCGTGAGCCATTGCATTCCCTCGGTAATATCGAATACATGTGCACAATTTTTCACTGCTTGATCGATTAAAAACATTGCACCGTTCTAACAATCTCGCCAAACTATTTACTGTCACCTAAACTTAACTCGATGCCCAGTGACCCGTAATTCACCACTATGTTTGCACACAATCTATTAAAAATCCATCCTTCCGAACAATCGTCTAATCTCCTGGCCAGCTACCTGGTCGGGGGAACAGGAAATCTCGACCTTCCACGCCCCAAACGTTCACTTCCTTATGCAGCCAACTCTCGATTTCAATATCCATCGTGTTTAAACAGTCAATTACGTACGATCACTGCGATAACGATGCCGATCCAGATCTAGAAAACGAATCCACGAACGGTGTCTGCTACCGGTACACTTCGCCTTGCACTTATCCGGCAGACACCATGGAACCGGTTCTGTCCGTGACTCGGCTAACGTGTATCCTAGACGCTGGCACCAGCAAGGACGTGTTTGATCGAGCTTGACGAGGTATGCATTAGGATTTAGGGGCAGAAAAATTGCCACCGTGTTGTTCCTTAATGGGATTTATATCGATAGGGTCGTTGAGGTGCACCTGCGATCGTATAAACCGATAATAGGGTGCTAAGGTGAGAGTTGGAGGTGGATTTACGAGGTTGGCGCGAGTTTGGAGATGTTGGTTGGTTTGTGAAAATGGAAGTGAAAATTGGTTGGGTTTGCTATATGCGAATAGTCGATTTGAAGTTATCGTAACGGGAGAGCGTTCTTTTTATGCAATTTTGTGGATTTAAAGTAAAATTGAGCCAAATTTACTTGGATTTGAGAATGTCGAATCTATTTTGCTTGGTCTCGCCGATTTCTACTTTCTGTTAAGTTTAATTCCAACCTGGGGCTTTGTCACGGAGAATTGAATTATTTCGTGAAAATCTTGAGTTAGCTTTGAGTGGTTTTGGTGCAGTTTAATGATTGTAAAATTCTCGGACTCGAGCTCGTACTTGCTTGGATTTCAGATTTCAATTGCGGAGAATCTAATTTGGTTTGTGTAAGTTTGGGGATATCGAAGTGTACCTTGGTACTTTTACGAATTTAGGTTGAATTTGATTGGAACTTTTTTATTGATTCGATTAATTAACTAGAAAATAAATTACCCAAATGGAGTTTTACATTAAAGAAATAGCGAACACCAACAAAATATTTTAATTTTCTATCTAAGTCATATATCTTAGTTACTAAAAACTAGTAAATCGCTTTGCATCCTGGTTGCAGCACCCATAAGTTTGCCTTTAGTGCCCTGAATAAACTAATCGACATTGCGTCCTTTTCACGCCCGTGTACACGTGTTAGACTTCACTGTGCAATCAGATTTGCGTGTAGTCGCTCAAACTCTAACACGTTTTCACTGCCGTGTGTTCTGAGCCGAGCACGAATCAATCTGATTCGTGTCACGGGCATGTTAGTCGACCACACGTGCCTGTTCTCTGATTATATATTCGATTATGTCAGTGTCGTACAACTTTTAAACAGTTCTTAACCGTCTACCATCGTTTGACTATTTTATGAATAATTTTATGGCTACTTATTTCCCAATAACGTACCACTGCATTCTGTAAATGTCTTTTTCTTTCAAAAGAATGAAATATTACATTTCGATCCTTGTTAATAATTTCAATTCCTCTTAGATTACTCTTATTTTAATCTTTAATCGCCGTTTTAATAATTTGATTACTGTTTTATAATTTCATAACTGTTTTATTATTGAATGACCGTTTGCATAAATTGGTAACTCTCTTATAACTTAATAATTGCTTTATAATTTATAGTCACAATTAGTTCAATTGATTTGACTTTCCAAGATATTCGAGAAATCGATTAATATACCAGAAAGTGAAACACAATTAAAAAATATAAGCATTTTGAAACGCAATAAAAATTTTCTTGCAATTAAGAAGAGCGACTTTTTAATCTTGCTTGTTTCAGCAAAACATTTCGCTGCATTTTATTCGTTTCATTCATGTTACAATCGTTTCTCCGTTATGTACACGCACGATAATTTACAAATGCATATGTATCGCTGTAATTATTTAAAAAAAAAAAAGAGAGGGAAAACACGATAGCATTGAATAATATCTATGAATAGTTCACGTGCAAAGGTTAATTCTCACGCAAACGCAAACTTTCCTTGACTAACGAGTGCGAAAGCGATGAAGAGATCACCTTGAAGAGGAATGTGACAAGAGGACATTTTTATCTCGATAATATCCGTAACGGTACAGACCACCGTTATTTCATTTCCATTCGACGATAAACACACGTGTCGATTTCGCTTTCCGTGCACATTTGCATACATCGTTTCTCAAAGTTCGACAACAATTTTTCACTTGCATTTAACTGTATTAAAAGTGTACGAAACTTGTATGAAATTCTATTAAGCAAACTTATCGTCTCTGTAATATGATCTGATGAGTCGATAATTTCTAATCAGTAACGATACTAAAATTCGTTGAGATCCGGGCGAAAAACAGACGATCAAGAGGTAGATGAAACACAGAATCACAGAAAAGGGAGAGAGCTAGAAGGAAGAGAGCTTAAAGATACGGAAGACGTTATAGAAAAATTCCGAGAGAAATATTTCGTTGATTGTCGAAGTGAAAACTCATTGGAGGTAGTTGAAATTCGACGACTCAAGGGGATTTTTTCCAAATTCTCTCGAATCATCGATAACAATGGACGAATGTGAATATTTTCTGTCAGCTTGATTCTTCTTCTGCGGCGATCAACGCCAGTTTAATAGTGATTCCAATTGTTGCCAGCATTCCAGGAGGGATTCCAGGGAGCACCCGCAGGATTCCATGACGGATTAGGAGCAGCTGGACCGGCTGGAGCTTTTTGAGCCTCCGCATTGTATAAGGAGAAGTGGACTGCCTTTGCTTGCTGCACTTCCGGTGTGTCTACCACGCGGCCGTCTGGTCCGAGAGGGGCTGGTGGTCCACTGGAAAATAAATTAATTTTCTTAATAATAATAGTACGTAGGACAAGACGATGTAACGACGAACAAGAGTTGAATGAAACTTCAAACTAATTCCATATTTAAAATAATAGTCACGCTAGAATTTTATACTCGCTTAGTGCAAAGTAGAATATGTATTTGTTCGTACAATAAAGCAATACTATAATATTCTAACTAAAGTTTGATTTCTATAGAAAATTCCAATTTTCAAATGGCCAGAAACAAGAATATCTGAATTTTTTCACTGTCTTCCTACTTCCTCTTCCTAATAGTAGAGAATATATATATATATATATATATATATATATATTTATATATATATATGTATATATATAGAAAGAGAGAGAGAAATTCCTGTTCTATGAGACAATATGCAAAACCTGTAATGCGGAGCATAGCCTCCAGGTGCGTAGGAACCAGCAGGGCCGGGGTAAGGACCGGCAACACCAGGTCCCTTGGGTGCCCTCGCATTTGCATCAGCCAAAGCAGCTAAATGAGCTGCTTTCAATTGAGCAACTTCTGGAGTATCTACAACTCGTCCATCTGCTCCTAATGGGGCTGGAGCCGCGTGACCACCATAGGCTCCTCCGTACCACTGTGGCGCACAGTAGGCCACGTTCAAAATAATAGAAATCAGAATCTGAAAGAAAGCGAAATTCACTTATAGAATACATATATTTTTATTTTGACTTTCTACCCTGAGAAACATGTGCTATCTAACAAGGAACTGAACTATCCCTCTAACAAGAAACTGAAGCACGTACGCTTCAAAATAAATCTCCGAAAGAAAGGAAAAAGAAAGGAACGTCAAATTGCGTTAGAAAAGAGAGAATGAAACAAAATTCTCAAAAATATATCCGAGTCTACTTGAAAAAGCGTACAAAAAATAATCACTTTCCACGATGATTCCCACCAAAACACACACACGCATTTTTCAAAAGAAAAATTCCTGTAAAAAACGAAATGCAGGTGTAAAATTTCAATCAAACAGACAAACCAAAAAGTGAATGCTCAAACCCATCGAAAAGTAATCCAAAAAACAGTCGAGCCTTCCAAAGTCATTTGTACCAGAAATTCAACTAAAATTAAAGATAAAAAAATTACGTAATACTCACAATATATCGAAACATGTTGTCGAAGCTCAGCGCAGGTCGATCCAGCGACTATCGACAGAGCTTGTGATCCGCATTATGACTTCCACAATCTGCTATCGTCGAATTTATAGGGGTACAGGGCGTCGTCGCGTGCCCCACCCCGTGCGCGACAACGGGGTATACAACCACACCCAGAAAAATGCTCTGCTTTAAACGTTGCCTTGCCCAGCTCTGTAACATTTACCAGCCATTAACAATGACACCGTGTGTCCCGTAACCTCGTCAGGAATAAAACTTGCCTCGACGCGACGCTATGCGCGAGACGTGGACACGCACGTCATCGCGGATGCAGTCACAACGTTCTCGATACATTTTCAATAAAGTGGCCACCAAATTCATGGAATATGTCATTTAAAAATTTATTAATTTCGTTGCTTACGATTGTTGTGTAGTTGAATTAATCTTGTTATTAGATCGACATATATATTTTTCCTTATTTTTATGGAAAAAAGTTTAAAATGTTTGATGTAATAATCGAACAAATTACACGACTGCATAACGCAGCGAGGATATCGATAAGCATCGTAGAATTTTTTCAATATCTTTGGGAGCTTAGGGAACAACGAAAAAAATGGTGATGAAAACTGTATTGAGTCTGACTGGAGACTTTGACGCCCGCACAAGCACGAAAGTTACGACTACAAATGAATTGGAGACTCCAACGCCCGCATAGGAAGATACACGTCGAGAATCGTAGAGTATCATTTTCAAGCATTTACTTTGAATTTGCGAAGACATATCTAAAGAATTCCCGTCTCCAAGAAATTTGTTCTGCTGTTATTAAACTTTTCTTTCATCACGAATCGTATTCTGCACGACTCATAATTATTTCGAAAAGTACCAGGCATGTAAATATGAAACCGGAATTTTTGTATAGAAAATACACGTTTATTGTATAAAAATGATTAAAAATATTTTATTCGAAGTATCGCCCATCGCTAGCTATACATTTTTCCCACCTGTCTGGCAATTGGTGGATGCCACGCCAAAAGAACTGTCGCTCTTTTGAGGCAAACCAGTCATCGAGCCATTTTCGTACATTTTTGTAAGAAGTGAAGCGCTGGTCAGAAAGTGCGTGTCCCACCGATTGGATTTCGTCAAAAAATGAACACTGTTTTTATCGTATAACTGATTCTACTAACCAAAATTAATTTTGTACAATTATCTTAGCATTGCAATGTTCTGTAATATTTTGATTTCCTCGTGCTTTCTGTATCTGCTGTGTCCACACATAGTTTCTTAATATTTCACGGGAAATCGAAAAATCTGAAAGGTATTTCTATCCTAATTTCCAAAGAATGACAGAATGGGCAATTACAAAAACAGGTATAGTTTGCATAGGTACGTAACACGAGGCGACAACGTGTTTCAGAAGCATTTCACTCTCTATATCCTCCGAGCGATATTTCATCGTGTGCCCACAGCAAGTGGACGAAACGAATTCCATCGATCGTCGCCCATTCCGTGTTCACCCACCTCTTACGATCCCGCGTGTTGTCACGCGGCGTCACAACCGGTGCATTGGGTTCTTTACTCCAAGCTTTTTTCTCCCCTTCTTTCTTTCTTTTGAAATAACGAACCGAGTTGCGACAGTTGGTGCCGGTTCAAAGACCACCATCGCGCATTGTTCGCGTGCTGACCTGAGCGGAACTGCGCGAGCTTGTCGCCAACGCTTTGATAACGACAGACAAACGTGGTCGGGACGTGCCATGCCGAACACCAGTTTCTTACGCAGTACATAATTAAATCAAAATGAGAGAGAGAGAGAGAGAGCTTGTTATAAATTTAATTATTTCATAAAGGACAATAGACAACACTTGGTAATTGCTTATTATTGCAAGTGAAAACAAATTATTATCAGATCATTGCAAAAAATGTTTCCATATACAAATTCTGATTAAAATCTGTTTTTACATTTTTATAATCCGATTCGCCTCGGTCTACCCTAATTAATAACATTTGCTTCACATTCTAAACGAAAGCAAATTATAATGTTACGTATCCGTGCGTTCTTTTTACAAATTATTTATATTAGTCTATAAAACTGAGATTTTGAATGAAATGTGTATTTTATAGGTGGGCGAATGTTTCAATAAGATCCGCTTCTGTTCTGAATCGTAACAAAGCTTACCAAGTAATAATACGTAGTAATTCACGTATATTTTGATACGTACTTTTTATCTTATTGGCAACCTATAAGTAACATTTAGCAAATACGTTATATTTGCAAATTACTCTTATTTCTAAGTTACTTTCATTTACAATATCATCTTATTTGTAAAATATATTTATGTATTCTATACAATTTTATTCGTGCCAAATTTGTATGAAACGATTGGCGAAAGAAATGCAACGAAAGCGTAAAATTCAGCAGGATATCAAAGTATACAACGTATGATCCAGCGTCCACTGGGGCAAAAGATTTGGCAAATTTACGAATGGTCGAAGTCTTTAAGTTTAAGACGCTTTGAAGACTCGTCGGATGAAGATAAGTCGGATGAAAGATACCAGCTGGCTGTAGCTCACTGTAAACTGACTTTTATTTGTCTATTCCTGTTTTGCACTCTACAATAGTATATCTTTACGTTATCATATGCTGAATGAATTTGAGTTCTACCTAAGTACAGTAGGTATAGTTACTTCAAGAATCCATTTACAATACACGCCAGATTGTTTTCATCTTCCACATATTACTCGTAAATTCGTGGACACTTGACTGAAACGACAAGGGTGCACAGATACCATCTACGAAACAGATAATCTATTTTGGCATTGATTTATGATTTGTAAGTAAAGGAACAAATCTTTATCGAATCCGAGTAGATATCAATTTTTTTGTTTTAATATGAACGCAATAACCAGGAGCAAAATGCAAATTTCATAGAACATCAAGGTATAAAAGGGAAACAGGATTAGATAGAAAATACAATAACGATAAAATGTCCGTTAAATACTTGCAATCTTTAATGAAAATATTTCACCAACATAACAAAACATCCTCCTTGCAATGCACGATCTACATCTACCTTACAAAAGAACCCTCCCTTCCATTATATGATACACAACCTCTTTACGAGGTTAGAAAAATTGGACTATTATAAACAATTCCATCAACAGAACTCCGAAAAATGCACACCGACAACAGAGTGTAAATTAAAACCCAGAAATACCAATTAATCCACAAATCCATCAGAAAAACGACATATTACAAATATTTGACAATTTTCCCTCTTTTTCAAATTTCTCTCATCCCTTGCTGTTTCTCCAAAAAATTTCAACGATTCTGTCATCAGTGGCGCCGAGTATAGCGACTCATTTCCCATTATCACCAATGCGATTGCGGATAAGGGTCAGCGTAAGCGAGGTGAGCGATCTTCGAAATTTGTTCAGCGTGAGCTGCCAAATGCGCAGCCTTGGCGTGCGCCACTTCCGGTGTGTCGATTACTCTTCCGTCGTGAGCCAAGGGCGCGGGCGGACCGTGGTAGATGTTCTGAGTCGCGGCTACGTAGTTGCCGCTGTAGTCTTCGTATTTTCCATCGGAATAATCGCCGTAGCCGAGTGGAGCAGCTTTGGCAGCTTCGGCTGCGTGAGCTGCTAGGTGAGCTGCCTTGGCGTGAGCCACTTCCGGTGTGTCGACCACCCTTCCATCGTGAGCCAAGGGTGCTGGAGGACCGTGGTACGCTGCCCCGTAGGCTGTGTAGCCTGGAATGGCGGACGCCGAGAGGACGAGACACGAGAAAGGAAGCTGAAACGAGAGAAAATATTTGAAGATGGAAAGAAGGAAAGCGAAGAAACGTTAATATCAGAGCGATTCGATTATTTGAGAAGAAAATACGCTTTGCAATTGTAAATTTATGTTTGTTCCAAGTGTTGTTCGTCTTGGCCGATAAGATACGATTGCATCAATTTTAAGATTGCGACGAGGGACACGATAGTTTTGCGCGGAAAAATCAACTGAATCTGGTCGTCGTCTATCGAAACCAAACTTGATCTTAGTATCTTCGCGAATTTCTCGAATTCGAACCGAACGCCATAGCTAGACTGCGGATGTGAATAAAAATGCACGTCTTTTACAGCAAGATCAAAGGAGTGAAACCGAAATAGCTTCATCCTCCAAGTATTGCAACGAAGGAAATACTTTTATTTCCCCGTAGATGCCTAAACATCCGCAGTCCACCAACGACGATACGATAGTGATCTACAAACTGTCTGCCGCTACTCGAAACTCTACGAAACGTGTAATGTTATGGTCGTTACTCACGAGGAGCCTCATGTTAGCCATGATCCACGACCTGATGCTTTTCTGCTGGTCGAACGGTCCGTGGTACACCTTATATAGTCGTGGAACAATACGGGCGCCCACTTAGAACAGCTAAACAAGCGGACACGCCGGTGTACGTGAAATATCCGCGCGCGCACACGCACGCGTTCCGCTTGATTTTCACATAATAATGGGTGGGGAGAGACATTTCTGTTTGGCAACGCGGGAAAAGAGAGTCGTGCGATCGATCGACAGCGAACCGATACAGAGATCGGCAGAAGAAATCAACAGCGATAGAAGAAATGGATGGGATAAGATTTGTTGCGTCAATTTCTCACCGGAGAGATCCATAGCGATCGAAAGAGAAATTAGGGTTGGTCTGTTGAGAATTTTGCCTGACTAGGGCTGGTTAAATTTAAAATTTATGTTGGCCAGGGTTGGTCGTATGGAAACTTTGCATCGGTCAGGATCGATGAAATCAAATGGAATTTTGTATTAATTGGGGCTGGTTCTCGCGATTTATACAGGGATCGCTCGATGGAAAAATATGAAAAATCGAAGAATGACGGATCTTGAGGCGAACGTTGCTTCATCGAATGGATTTTGGCTTTCTCGGGATATTTTAAGTAGTTGGTGTTGCATTTTCATAGTTTACAAAAAGGTGACTCGACGGAGAAGTACGAAAAATTGAAAAACGACCGATTTACTTGTGTTTTAGGGTAAGCTTTACTTATTACGCGTAAATATAATTATCCACTTCCTTGCGCAATACAGAATCAATTGGTCCACTTTATCCATCTTGCATGGGACCAAATTTCTCTGTTTGCTAATTTTACGCGGCGCTTATGGTCAATAACGAATCGAGAGATCGTCGAACGTGGCGTTCGATGCAAATTCTGCGAGATTCCATCACGTATAGCTACGCCCGAGTTCTTAATAAGCCCTCGGGCAATTATACTTTGCGAAACGCAGAACAATGACACCCAGTGCTCGAACAATCATTTCTAACGAGCGTCCACAGCCTAATTGGGACAAGTTCATTACGATGGAATCATTTTCCACTGATTATTCGTGGCCTGCTACCAATGAAAATGGCGCAAGCCATGGGACTTGACTGATCAGCGTGTAATTCAATTCTGATATGGACAAGTACAAGTACAAATATTTTTTCCGTTTTTATAATACAGTATAGGTTTGTGCAATAAGTTATTGTTTTATTATTATGCTACAGTAGTTGTTATCAACAATCGCTTTCGGCTGACAATTTTTCTGTGCGAATGTTATCGCATAGTTTTTCTGTGTAAAAGATTTGTCAAATGATAAATTTCATTTAAATTTATTAAACACTCCAAAAAATTCCACACAATTTTATCTTCACTAATTATGGAATTAATGGAATAATACGCAAATTAATGTAAAAGAAAGAAAGATATAGGTAAATAAAAAAATCAGATGAAAATGATATATAATTTATGTCTCGTAAAAATAGAATTGTCGCGAACGGCAGTCGTTCGTCGAAACGATCGTAGAAATATCGTTGTTGAGTAATTGATACCGAGATTCTGTGTAAACCAGATATTTCACGCACGATTGCCGGGGGACGAAAGAATTCGAGAAACCATGACGAAGAAATTTCCAACCAGCGACGCTTGCTTGAGTAATCGATATTGATACGCAACCGTGATTAACGTAATATTAATGATCTCGCGTCAATGTCAATAACTCGATTAAAACGAGGGCAGGAAGAGAATTGAGAGCGAGATTCTAACTCTGTAATTATTTGAGCTATTTTTGGTAGATTTTTCTGAATTTTCCTCCTTTATTTGTCTGTTTTAATATCTTTCGTTCATTTTTATAATTTAGAGAAATGTTCAAATACGATTTTTCCAAATATGTACATAATTCGACGACGAAATGTCTGCGTTGCAGTCACAGGTTAAAACCCCTCGAGAGATTAAGTTAAAATCCAGCTTTAACGAGATTATTCTATCAGCAGCACGCGGCACGCATTCGCCACTTAACGTGGATTATCCTAGTGGCTGTATCTGAACCTATCAATCATCGTAATCACGGTATTATTATATTCCATCAATAGAGTACAGCGATATGACAAGCCATAGGGGCGAGGATCAATAAACCATCAAGGGAAGCGGTTGTCTCTGTCTTTCGAAGCTCTATTGTAATTGAATCATTGGTTCGTATTGATAAAATATATATTCATCGCGTTAACATTGATAAAATTCCCAGCGACGACGAATATTAGGTGGAATATCAATAACAACCGATATCAACGCACAGTAACTAATTAAAATTTCTATCGAAATTCCCAATTTTTCTATATAAATCAATTTGACGAAATACCGAATATACCAATGTAATTCCTAAATATCCTGAAACGACGTTCCAATTTGATTCTTAAAAAGTTCAATCACCTGTCCATTTTTTATTCGCCTACAAAACCTCATCAGATCCAAGATACACCATTCTTCAACATTCTCTGACAACCGAATTCCTCGATTACCATTACGTAACGTCGCAAAAACTAAATAATTTCTTATTTGCTATTCGAAATAGACGCGGATACAAAAAAGATCATGGCGCTTTTTTGAGTTTCTCGTCATGTCCGAATGCCAATCGAAACGAAGTTTAGTCCGTCTTTTATGACATGCGCTGCTGGATGCAGAGCAGCGTAAATAATCGAGTGAATGTCGATGCTCGATACGTGCAACAGGCATTCCCTGTCGACAACCGTCCCTGGCCTCGTCCAGGCAAATGTGTAGCGGGTTAGTGACACGCCTAATCGTCCCATAGTGTTCGAGAATGATCCTGTATCAGGAAGGAGGAAGTCACGTTCTCCCTCGGATTCCAACGAAGGCTTCGATAAATTCTTTCGCTGTTATCGCACATTGATTCGCGTCATTTGGCTACAGCTTGGATTTCGATGGCAGTTTGTTTTGAATTTTTCACGAGAACTTTACGCGCGTCTTAAAATTTGCGTCACTTGATCGCAGCGGAAACTCGAGTATCGATTCGTTTTGAATTTTCTTGATTTTGGAGAATGATTTTCCTTACAAGTGGAGATATTGGAACATTTTGAACGTTTGATGGAAGGATTTTGCTACAGTACCTGCCAGTGAAATTTATCGCAACCACCAAATTTAATTGTTGGCAAATCTCCGAAGCAATGTACGATTTGCACGTGGCCTCGGTCGAATGACACCAAACCTGGCGCAACATTCGCACAACGTGTATCGTTATTACGTTTACGCTTGCTTCCCGTTCTTCTCGGCTGAATCAGGCGCCACCGCCCACGCAACGAGCACAGCGTGCCAATTAATGGCACCACGACGAACGTTTAGCGAGACCCTTAACTGGTTAGCGTGGATAGCCGCTGATTAAAAACAATGCCGCGTGACGAGATCCCCTGGAATCCCGTGGAAAGGGCTTTTGTTCAACGTATCTATCCATCTATGCATTACTGCGCCGCCCACGCCACATACTACGCGATCTACGCGATTTTCTCCGCATTTTCTGAACGCTGCGTCTTCCTTTCGTGCAGAATAGCGGTGAGTGTTTAAAATACTTAAAATTATTTATTAATTGGAATATTTTCTGCATGTTCGATACTTGGAGTATTCATTTTTATTATGACATTTGATTACGTCAGAGTCAAATAGTTTTTGCGAACAATAGCGATTTTCATTTTCTTGGAATTTATCGTATCGTGCTATCTGCGTTGGAAGTGCAGACGGAAGTTTTGTATTAATCGGTACGAATTATACCAAAGTGAAGAATGGTGTCTGTTGTAAGATACGAAGTAGAAGACTTTTATTCAAAATTTCACAAAAGAGGCCTAAATTTCATCCGCCTGAAACAGCGTTAAAACGAAACATTACAACAATACCTGAGACGCATGTCGCTAAAACAAATTTAAAATTACTTAAATAGTTTTGTAACAATCGATAGTTTAGTTGCTATCGGAGAGCTATGATTGAAAAAAAAAAAAAAAGGAACTTTATATGCGTGATCGAAAGCGTACGTGCGTGACCATAGAAAAATGTCTATTATGCAAAACAGAATTGTTTGGCTATGAAATTCACGCGAATCGCGCAATCACTTTTTCAATACGACGTCGTTGCACGGATTGATTTTTTGCTGATTTCATTGTCTCGTGTCTCGTATGTTTCTTGCGTTTTTTTAGTTCTGTAGGGTGCAGTTTTTCAGACTAGATCGATCGCAGCAAATTTATGTAACTTTGAATGGGTTTATGTAAGAATATCTTATATACATCGATGCTAGTTTTCTAGAAATCTTATTTTATATCTCAAGCCTGTATTTTAAAAATTCTATCGGACGTTTTAGTTTTGTTCGACGTTGGGTTTTATATTCGATCGTTCGATATTCGATATTGGACGTTGAATTTGGAAACATTACGTCATTGTAAAAGTTACCATTTTCAATATCAAGCATCGAGAATACTCGAGCATCGCAAATATTAAATTCGTTAAATCATTAACCGCAATTAGTAAGAAAAGTTATATTGGCTAGTACTAAATTTGAGCAATAAAATCTTTCAAAATTCAATTTCTTCTTTTACACGCTCCTTAATGCTACACAAAACGCCAAGCAAATTTTCAATAATTTCATTACGCTAGAATCAGTGAGAGAAACAGAGATACGACTTCGAAAGCAAACCAATATTTTACACATGTCTTTTTTACGATCTTTCCACTTTTCTCTTTTTTTCTTTTATTTTATTGGTAAGAAAGGTTTCATTCCAATCACGTACGATTGTTTATTCCGAGGACGCGGGACGACCTTCGTCTTGATCAACGTATCAGTTACCTTTCCTACTCCTTCTGCTTTTATCCCTTCTTCCCATTTAATTGCATTTCGTCCCTGTTCTTTCCCTGAATCCGTGGCTTACATACGTATCAAGGTTGTACTCTTGTTTCTCGGAATAATAATTGAGATATTGATTCGATTACGACATCGCACGCGATCTTCCATTATTTACATTTTCCCGCCCATTTTCGATCGAAAATTTGTATCTCTCGATTATCGACTATTATCTGTATTATTATAGTTATCGTGGGAAAGAATGCGAATATGAGAGCAGTTGAAGGAACGATCATTGATTTGTTTCAGCATAATGTACGAATTACATCTTACGAAGTGTTACGCGAAGGTTGTGAAAATTTACGACGCTGACTGAAATATAATAGAACATTAAATTTCGGAAATTGGGAAAGCTGGGAAAATTGAGAAAATTTGAAAAATCGCACGAAACTTGGATTTGTCGATAAAATTAGTATTCCGTGAATATACATATAATGGATCGATACTGTAAAATCGACATCCTAAAATAACGATTCTCCAATTTTTTGTACGAGAGATTGTACAATTAGACTATAGAATATAATAGTTCTAGAAAGTTCTTTAAAGTGGTGACTCAAAAATTTGTTTACGAAGGCAAACTTTTTTAATTCTACATATGCAAATACTTTCTCTTAAAGAAGTATCGAATCGATCAATTTAATGTTCGAAGTATCGAAACATTTGTCAAATATGAAATATTCTCAAATTAAAGAATGAAATATTCATTTTCTTAAAGTGAAATGTAACTTAATTATTTGTATCCTTCAGTCATTTTTACTTAAAGCGTATTACCTTGGTAAATGCTTAAACTACTGTCACCTACCCATGAATTCTCAATTAGCCCTTCAACGACTCACTTTACAACTTTCTTAATAGCTATATTTAGTGACTTATAAATAACAAAAGAATCATATCTTACCCTCGACTCGTATTGAAAACACCGTACTAAATAGTTTATAAATCAATTTATGCTTTATAACCCATGGAATTGATAAAATCGATCATTTAAAACGTACAGCAGCGAACAAGCTGTAAAAGTAAAGATAAAGTATAAGGTATAAATTCTCCAATTATCTCTTTTCACTCGCAAAATACGCAAAAGATAATTTTACTTAAGTAGAATACTTAATAACACGCGAAAATTTTATCGAAATTTTCCACATAAATGAGAGTACTCTAAATATTCTATTAAGTATTCTAGTGGCTACAATACTTACGCGTAATACTTGAAATACTTTACTTATATCGATTAATAATACAAGTACAAGAAATAGAGTAACTATTACTCACCCCCTATAAAATCAAAAGCACTACTTTATGTATTTCGCGATCGAATGAAAAATTACCTTTTTTTTAAAACGTTCAAAGATACAGGAAAATCTATTCAGAGTAAAAATATTTAATTGTACTTGACAAGTAACGTAACAAATACCAAACCTCCTACGAATCGTCACAAATTTAACCACATCACACACCCAGTGAAAAATCAAATTTGGAGATGTACAAATATATATAGAATTTCCTGTTTAAGTTCTATTTTTCTAATTATATTGGGAAACTACAGTATGAATTTGCACGAGGATTCGCCGTCTAATAATATAAACTATCGCTATTCGCCCAAGATATCAGTTTCTTGGGACAACGAACGTACCATTTATAAGAAAAGAGAATGGTTGGCAATTTTTGTCGGACTCCAAGGAGTAAGTTCACCAGTTGCACCTGACCTCGAGAGATCCTTTTGAAAGACGAGCAGACAAGAGACGGACAGACCAGAGAGTAATGTCAATGTCACCACTTTAGGTGTACCAATTGCTTCCCAGGGTGTGGTCCCCTCCTACGGGTCGACGACTCCCTACCAGATTCACCTATATAAAAGGAGACACCGTGGCTCGACAGGGCAGCACATCACCGTTGATACTTTAGGGCGAGTACTGGTTGGAAAATTCACATTCTATCTGCCAGCAGCGCTTTTCCACGTGACTAACCATGAGAACGATAGTGAGTATGGATATCCAGGGATTTTCCTTTTTGTCGTGGCAGTATGATTGGTGAGGATATTTTCGAAGGATATTGCACAAGTGGTAGTTCAGATTAGGGCGCTGTGAGCAGAAAATAGTTCGTTAAATAATTCTTGAATTTACGTCAATTTAAAATTGATTAATTAGGGCAAGATTGATCGGTCAAGTATCGTGTACGTGTTTGATTTTGACTATCGTAGAAATGAATAGCTCTTTGTAGGTTTAGAAATCTTTCTTTGTAAAATTTGATAGCTTGTATAGATCTAGAAATCGATCGTTATTAACTTTGGAACGTTGATCGTTAAAATATTATTAAAATATAATGATTATTTATCTGTTATTAGATAATTAGAAATGAGACCGTTTTCTAACTATTATTAACGATAGTTTAGGTACACGCAATTTTTCTGAATTAAATTAAACGAATAGAGAAATTACATTGCTATTGCTGCAAAATTACAATTATTACTAGAAAAATCGGTACACTGAATATTAATTATTATAAAAAGTTGTTACGTATTAGATAATTAGTTTTTTGACCATGCAAATCGAAAAAAAAGGAATCTGCAATCGTTACTTATTAATAACTAACCGAGTTTTTCCGTGTCACTAGGTTTCTTCGTCATTGACATACTAACATCCCACGTTCTAACAGGAGCCTCTTTATATGAACAGTTGCAATTCGTATGCCTGCTCAGTCGTCAAACCAACCATAAAAAAGTTCTTTCCACGCTTCATCACACTTTTCCATTAACTTGTTTCTTTAACGCCTCTTACCTAATTATCTTCACTATGCCTCAAACTATTAAACGCTAAATCGCATCCCACCGAATTAATTCAACTACAAGGAACCTTCTTTACTGCTCGTTATTCTATTTCTAATTATGCTTGGAGCGTTTGAAAAATACACGTTGCCTCACACGCAAAGACACGCTTCACTGAATTCATTTTCCACCATAACTCCATTTCCATCAACCTTGCTCTTTCAAACTCTGACCTAATTAATATTAAACTACAGTTACAATTATAAAAATTGCAGTTAACAAACTAAAATTTGTATCTTCCTCGGTTAACAGAATAAAATGTCAAAGTACTTTTTCAAATTGCAGATCATCTTCGCTACAATCTGCACCCTGGCCATCGCAGAGCCCGGATACGTGGCTCCAGTGATACCTTACAGCTACCTCAGAGTGCCATTAGCCTACGACGGCCACGTTTTGGACACGCCGGAAGTGGCACAGGCGAAAGCAGCGCACCTCGCGACTCAGGCGTACGAGGCGGCCAGGAACACACTCAGCTATGCTCACGTGCCGGCTCTGTTACGTGTTTATGCACCTGCACCTGGTGCGCCCATAGGCGCCGATGGTCGTGTCGTCGATACACCTGAGGTCGCGCAGGCGAAAGCTGCTCACTTGACTGCTCACGCGTTGGTAATTACGAGCAATTAGTTTTTTTAAATCTGAAAAATCAACGACTCAGTGTTTTTGGTATTAATGGAGAAGGAAGTCCTTGGAAAAGTTCAAGGATCTGTACTTAAAAGTTTTCTTTCCTCTTCTTTAGAAATATTTTAAATTTGCAAAGGAATTTTTAAACACTCGTGAGAATAAGAGCAGAATCTTACATTGTTTTTTTTTTTTTTACAAATATATTCCCTTCATTTACTAATAAAGTAAATGTTTCGTTTCAAGCCGAAAAATGTATAGTATTATTAATATTTGACTTTCCATCATTTTTTTATGTTGAAGGAGGCTGCGAAGAATCTAGGACTCTATCCATACGGTGCCCTGGCTTATGCCTCAACACCTTATGCTTATGGATTTGGATATGGTGCTCCCCTTGGTCCTGATGGTAGAGTAGTGGACACTCCGGAAGTTGTTCGAGCGAAGGTAGCTCATTTTGCAGCACACGCTGATGCGGCCGCAAAAACTGTTGAAAATCTCTGATTGCCACTGAGAGGAATATTTGGAAAGGATAACGACGCAACTCTAAAATAATTTTTTTCAATTTATTCAATATTTGGACTATTTGAATATGAAATGGACGAATAATTCTGTAAAATGATCGGCTGTCTTTGTTCTGGATTTTTTTTACTAAATACCGTAAAAATTGCAACTGAATGTTATATGTGTGAAATAAGGCAGCGAAAGTATCGTGCTATCTTTGTATGACCTAATACGATGGATTCGCATAATAAATAATCTGTTTACGAATTATTATTTATTTTTGTGCATTGTCTTCTCCCTTAAAATACTTTGGACCTGTTTTAAGTACACGAAACGTGATATAAAATAATTTACATTCGATCAATTGAAATCCTAAAATGTAATTGTTCTTAATTGAATTTATTATCAGATAGCTTTCCCTAGCTCAAGAGCTTTGCGTGCCATCGTTATCGCTCCTTCTCTGGTTAGATGGCTACCGATGAATCGTTCTGAATGAACAAAAATAACATCTTTGATTCCAGAGACGTTTGCAAGCTCCTCATTGCACAAACCTCCCCAAGGTTTTGGCAAAAACAGCCTACAAAACAATAGAATGTACATTAAAAGCTTCAAAAATAATCCAGTTGTCGTTCGAATAAATACCTGCACACAAAACTGTTAGGTCTTATAGGTACGCCTTGAACCCTATAGTTACCATTATTTCGAAAAATTACAAATTTTAACGGTGGCTGTACATTTTGTTCTCTTTCTATCGCATAAAGATGCTGAGACCATGGTACAAATTGTAATAATACTATAATTTCGCCACTAGGGTCAACCTGCAGATATTTATCATAGCTTTTCTTTGAACATGTCTTTAAATTGTATAACAGAAAGGCTTGGTAGGATATATTTTTATGTTAACATATAAGAGAGAAAGGAATCTTCTCTTGCATAATATCGCAGTAAGGAAATGCCTATGATACATTTTTATACAACTAACAATGGCCATGTATTCTAATGCTTGAACTCTATTCAAACAGAATGTTATTCTATTCAAATCTATGCAAATGTCACCTCGAAGATGCACAATGATTTGTTACAATATCTCTAATAGTGCAATTATTAATTACAAAGTGGTAAACACTGATAAACTGTAAAGTCCTTGTTTTATTTACCTCAAAGCGTTTGTCAATAGCTTCCTGCACAATGGACCTAGCAGGCAACCAAACATTTGCAGCATAATTAATACGTTGCACTAATTCCTGACCGGTTAATTCAACTGCCTTCAAAAATTGACTATCAACGTTAATATCCTTGCTATTCCATGCAGGATTTAAGAATTTCACACGGGATGATAAGTCTGTACTGATACGATATCTAAAATGGACAACACACTGTAAGTAATTTAATATAATGATATCTTAACTGCGCAACAATAGTATTGGACACTTACACAGGTTCCTCGTTGAACATGGGAACTCCATTATCTATACCATCAACTTCCTTAACGAATGTATTATAAATATATTTAAAAATCAATTCTACGTCGCTATCATTTGCTTGTGGAATCAAATGCTTGATAATCTCATGGCCAAAATGGCAATAAATCAAACCAGCGCTACTCAGTTTTATCGTCGAATCGTAACCTGGCTTCTTTATTACTGTGCTCATTGACTCGTTGAAATCTCTGATTCATAAATTAAAGGAATGAACTCTATGTTATTAGCTTTATACCAAAATGATTAAAAAACAGGTCATACCTCATATGATGATCGTAACGATGCTTGGAAGGATTATACTCTCCACCAACATCGATCACAATATCACATGTATTTAAAATATTCATATTGCGTGATCTACAAGTACATTCAATACTCTATGTTAATTCTCTCCTTTATGCATACTTCCTGCATACTTCTCATTCGTAATAACATTTTCATTTCAAATTGCCCCATATAACTCCATAAGAAAATCTGATTACACTAAACAGCTCTATATCTTACCTCACTATAACTGCATCTTTATACCTGGGCAGCGTCTTCAACATGAAGCAAGCAAGAGTTTCGTCACAATGAAAAGTGCCATCGTGTGTTCCGATTTTCACGTTTTTAGCCATTGTCACGAATTTCTGTGATGTCGTTCGCGTATAGGTTATATTACCTGGAGGAACAGATAGCTTCGTAAAGAGTCGCGGAATTATTCCAGAGATATACTTAATCATATCCAAGCACTAACCACGTCAGTAATTAAATTATATTCTCACCGACGTAAACAATGCTCGTGGTACACAAAAGAATCCTATTTCTTTAATTTCGCACGTGTACAACAGATTAAATATTGATAATCAATTAAAAGTACAATACTGTGTATCAGCCAATCAGAGGCTACGTGCGTTACGCTTGACCAATCAGAAGCTACACACGCTACGCTTGCGTACGCACGTGTTTACAATAGTAAGACATTTAAAATTACATACTCCACTCAATGATATGCGAATGATACGTGTGCTTTATTGTTATTAGTATTCGGATACATATTATTTATATATTTATTTGAGAAAAAATGTGTATTATTACGTGGAAAAAATATTTTTTGTAGAATTAGATATTTTACTAAATAAATATTGATATTTATAGTATTATAATATTGATAATATAAATATTATTCAAATAAATATATTCATTACATACTTATTAGAACAAAGGTGTAATCTGGTATTTTAATGGATTCAAAGAAATTGCGAAAGGTATTTATTGATATTTCACTAGCAGATTGGAAAATAAATATATCTCCCGTGGTGACATGGTATATGAAAACAGATAATTTCTCACGTGTTTTATTATTTTAAGCTACAGTAATATTACGATATCGTGGTTTGAGAGATGACTATATTTACAATCGTTATTTAATTATACGAAATTACACATTTCATCAAATTCAATTATTTCGGGCTACCTCCTCCATCATTGAATAATCGACATATTTAGGAACGAAGATTAGATTAATCGTGCTGCGATCAATACTAAATAAAGATGGAAAAAAATCTTGTTGCCACTCTCGATATGAGAACATCAAAGGGAAGAGAAAAGAAAACAATTAACTAAACGTTCTAAATCGATACAAATAAATAAAGAATAAAAAACTTATCGTGCAGATGGACGAACAAGAGATTGCACGTAGTACACAATTATTATTAACACAGTATAGGGCTTCTTACATCGATAACGTGTTACTCTACAGAGGGACACAGGATATTTACAGAAACCATCGAATGTACACGCTTTGAAACCATATTTTAAACGTTCTACACACTTATCGGTCGCGATTACCTATCTAAAAAATCGCTAAAACTGTAACGGGATAAATTCACATGTAAAAATATATATATTTATGATATACATATGTGTATGCGGAGTCTATTTATACATTTATTTGTAGACTGTGGATATTTACGCAAATTCGTCATTTTTATGAACTAAAAGAATAGCTCGTGAATGTATTCGATCAGTTATAAAAATCTTTTACGAATGTATTGTATGTGTGATACAAAATATTTCGAAATTTCGTTATATTGGATTATATTGGAGAAGTTTGAAACGGAGCTGGAAATGTACATAGAATGTACATGATATTTAATATTTAAATGAAAGAATTTAAACGGTTGATTATTCGTATATTTCTGTATCTTTAAATTTCAAATAAATGCATAAAAATCCTCAGTCTATTTACTAGTATTAGGAATTTCGGTTCGAGGGACCGTATTTCTGCTAAGGAGAACGAAAATCGATGGATCTACAGATTTAAATAAATTCGCAAAAACACGTCGATCTTTTTAAGAAATTATTTTATCGACACGACGATTCGAGTATTTCTCAAAATTCTTTTCTTTATTTGTTACTGTACATCCTTGTTAATCTACTCATGCAGTTGCATCTAGCCAGCCGATACGAACATTCGTTCGTAATTTGTTGAGCAATGCGCGTTAGATTTATTGCTGTATCGCTAGAGGGAATACTCCATCGATGACTGTATCGTGAAAACCATCGATGCAACGTAGGAACAGACGTGATTCGCTCTTTTGACTAAAGGAAGTCGACAGGGGCTGTTGTCTGACTATCAAGTTCTATAAATTGTTACGAGCGAGATTCTGATATTTTCCTCTGAACGAAGATATTTAGGAAACTTGCTCGTGTTTTCGTGTTGGTTAATGACAGTGCAAACTATGGTTATTTATACAATTTAGTATTTGGACACAGCAATGTTCTTAATTTCTAGTTTACATATGGTTTTTTTGGAAGCTTTGCTATCTGCCCAAGTATGTATCAACCAAATAGTTCTATTTTATCAATGGCTGTTTTACTTTATCGATCATCAATGACTGTTCTGCTTTATCGACGAAGCTATAACTAATATTGAATCAATTGGTTGCTGAAGACTACTTCAGAGTACATTTCCTCACTCTCTATTCTTTACTATTCTTTACTCTCTGTACATCATTTATTTCGATGAAAGGAAACGCAATCATGTTACCATTCACCGCATAAAAACAACGAATTCTAGAAAGTAGGAGTGCCGTTATTCACGACACGACTTTTTTCGAACACTTTCTAGCACTGTCATTCCAACAATAAATTCCCTTAAAATCTATCTTCTCCGTGAGCTGCTTGTTCGAACTACCTCGAGCATATTAATTTTAATAAGTGTGAATCCATCATCGTCATGTACAGGGATTATGGCAAATGCTGAGGGGAAGAGGCGCCGCCCTCTTCTCCGGAATCTTACCTATTAACAATATACATAAATATACACTAAGGGAAGGGATTCACCAATTACCAAAATCAACGTTGCCAGCAGCCACAAAGAGAGGACAAACAAATCAAAATCCTGATTCTCCTTTTAACCACTCCCTTTTCAAACAATCCTTATTCCTAGCGTTGTGACGACAGCTCTGGCTCTCCTCATCAAACACAGTGCCTTCTTCACACACGAATCGAAAATCAAGCACCTGCCTTGAAGTGAACCCAGGAGAGCAATAGTGAAACAGTCTGCAGTCTCTATTGTCACCATAGAAACGATACATCTGCTTCTCCAAGCAATTAAAACCACCCTGCCTCCTCAACATCGCTGAGTTTCGACTTAGAGATCTCATCGTGGTCGATTCCACCGTTTCAGCTCGCTTAGTTGTGGTTTCTGAAATAGCAATTGCCTCAGAAACTGTCAAAGTGACAGGTCCCTCTGTCGCTTTACTCTCCAAATTCTGTTCCACGATTTTGGCAGACGAAGCAAGCGTGGTTTCTTCCTCTATGGTTGACCTAACGGTAGTCGAGGGTGATTCTTCGGGATGATCAGACTCAATGGACGTCAGACCGATCGGTAAAGTTGTCGTACTAACAATTTCTAGATCCACTAAGGTAAAACTCTTAGGACTAGTTGATTTCTCAAACTCCGTGCTAGTAGACTCGGTTTCCTTCGAGGATTTCTCAACAGTAGAGGCAAGAGTCGACAGTCTAGAAACAGGATAAGGCGTAAAATTTTCTTCTTGATCTTGTTTTACGTTTGTTGGTGACTTCTGTTCGCTTGGACTGGAGTCCTGGTCGTTTTTGCTCTTCGTAGGTGCATGCATCTTCTCTTCTGATTCGTTTAGAGGCTTCAATTTGCTCTCTAATATATTCTCTTCGCTCCTGCTAGCTTCAGTAGTAGTCGTCGATACATCTGTTGCCATCGTTTCCACTGTTTCGGTCCAATTCTCGTCCATATTCGTCGTGATAGCCATAGTAGTAGTTGGCTTCCGAGCTAATAAAGTGAACTTCCTGATCACCGGTTTGGGTGCCAGCTCGTTGTAGGATTTAGGCGGCTTTGCTGGCTTTGGATTCAACAGACTCAGTCTAGGTTTAATAATTACAGGATTCGGAGTCGTCGTTGGAGGAATGTAATTGTAATTCTTTCTAGCAGTGATTGGCTTGAACAATTTTGGAGGCATGGGACGAGCAGTGGTAGTGGTAGTTGTAGTACTTGTACTTGTAGTAGTACTTGTTGTAGTTGTGGTTGTTGTCGTCTGCAAATCTATCTTCTCCGTAATGGATTCCTTTGGACTCTCGGTCTCCACATCCTGATCTTTCTGAGGCTCCGTGGTAGTTTCTGGCTTGTCTTCCTCATTCTCTTTCTTGGCGTCCTCCATTTTATCATCAGCTAACATTTCCTTACGAATTTTCTCTGCACTTAGACTGTTAGAGTCTGAAGACCCGTGTTCTTTGTAGTTATCTGGTTCATAATTGTCATCTACATAATCGTGAGCTATATTCTCGAGAGATTCTGAGGGTCTTTTCGTTTCTAGTACGTCCTCCTTTTTATCTTTAGGCAACTCATCGGTGAATTTAAGAACTCCTTCCGTACTTTCTTCCTGGTCACTCAAAACAGATTCGTCGTCTTCGTGTTCTTCAAGAGTCTTTTCTTTAGAACTTGGCATTTCTTCAGAAGCCATATGTTCCGAAGTCACATGTTCTGAGGAAATAGTGGCGTTTTCGGAGCTACCAGGATCGTTGTACTCATCGTCTGTACTCATTTCATATGTATTTTCATAGAATGCTTCGGTAGAGTCGTAATGTTCTATGGAAGCTTCCTCGGAATTCATCTCTTCATTCTTCATCGTCGAAAATTCACGAGATTCTTTTCCTTCCTCTTTCTCATTTTCATTTTTCTTGCTTTTAGCTTGCCTATGAGAAGACACTTCTTTCGAAAAGTTCTCAAACTTCATAATCTTTCCTTTACGAGAATGTTTAGCCATTTCTTGCTGATCATCCTGAGAATCTTCATTGCTAAAGACTGTGGTTGATTCATCTTCCATAGATTCGTGCTCTATCGAAGATTCTTCTTTATAATAGCTCATTTCTTCTACAAAAGGATCTTTCTTAGGAGCTTCAGGCTGCTCCACTTCTTCGTCAAACTCTTCCTCGACCTTTCTTTTCTCCTCAACTTCTTTTTCGCCTAAGCTTGGAACAGTTGTTTTCTCCTCGCCTTCCAGAATCTCGACGTCTTTTTCATCCTTTTCCAAAGTTCTAGATTGTTTCTCTAGAGTCTCATATTCGTTAGCCTCGCTCTTCCGATTGTCTTTCCCTGTACTGTGATCTTTACCAGTTTGAAGTTTCTTCAAGTTGCCTCCATGATTATTCACAGCTCTGATATCGACATCTTTCGAGGTCTGTGACTCTGGTTCGTTGAATATATGCTTGTCAATCTGTTCAGCCTCAGGATTCACTATTGTTGTTGTTGTCTCTACTTTTTGATCGGGAACTTTATCATCAAGTAATCCAACAGGTTCGTTATTTTCAATTTTGGTTTCCTTTCTCTTGGAAGAAATCTTTCCTCTAGCTCTGATCTTGGAACTTATCCTTCTCGTGTTTGGTTTGGGTTCTATACTGGGCTTCTCTTCCTTTTTTTCTTCTTCTAAAATCTTTCCACTGTCGCTTTCTTGCAATTTAGACTGTTTACTTTCTTGAATAGTGCCATCAAGGTCTTTTAAGCTCTTAGAATCCTGTTTATCCACCGAATCTCCTTCTGTCGTTGCTCCAGTGATTTCTTCGGTCGAAGATAGAATTGGAGTCTGTGTAGAAACCTGCTCCTCTTCAGTTGTATTTAAAAATTCTTCTTCATCCTTGGATTTCAGCTTCATGTACTCGCCTGGATCAAGAATAACAACATCTAATGTATTTTCTGGCTTTCTTGGTTTAGAGTCTGATTTAGTTTCATTATTAGGCTTATGTTTCATATCAGAAAAATCTACATATTCATCTTTCTGAGCCTCGTGAGTTTCCACTTCGATATCCTCCAACTCTGACTCGACATTCTTCAAATTTGACATAGCATCCTTTTCCTCGTCGGCGTCAATGTATTCTTCAGCATCAGAGTCCCTAGTATCTATTTCCAAAGGAACTTCTAATCTGCCTGACTGCTTAGTTTTACTTTCTTCATCTTCCTTCTCTTCATCTTTCGTCTCTTCGTCTTTCGTCTCTTCGTCTTCCGTCTCTTCGTCTTCCGTCCCTTCGTCTTCCGTCCCTTCGTCTTCCGTCCCTTCGTTTTCCGTCTCCTCATCTTCCGTTTCCTCATCTTCCGTCTCTCCATCTTCCGTCTCTTCGTCTTCCTTCTCTTTAACGTCGTCTTCTTCATAATCCCTCGCTTTAAAATTTTTAGAAGCCTTTGTCTCTAAATCTTCTAACGAATCTCTCTTGGAATTGTTCTTCTCGTTATCAGAACCAAGTCCTTGAAGCCTACTTCCCTCAAAGACACTTCTTAGAGTGTCCTCAGTGAAGTCTTCTCCAAAGAGAATATCCCTAAATCTCATTAGACTTTCCTTAATGGAAGCGAAATCCTGACTTTTATTTTCTGTATCTTTCTTATTCGCACCTGTCACCTGCCCATCACGTTTTCGTTTAGAATGCCCAGCATAGACAAAAGAAACCATGGAATTCTTGGTCTGACTAACAGATCTTTTAGATCTCGAAACTCCTCTAGATTCTTCAAAGGTTCTTCTGCTGTTTCTGATTTTAGGAACGTCTCTATAGAACGGATCAAAGGACTCGTCTCCCTCTTTATAATCATCGTAGCTGGCTGGGATCGTCGGCAAGGGAAGAGTGACTAATTGCGTTGTATTTAATGGTCTACCAGATTCGTCGCTAACACTTGCTTTGGCTGTTACAATTACTCTAGATTGAGAAGGTAGCAAGGATGATGGATTCTGAACTATTCTTTGAAGATCTGGAGGTGGTAAGTTGATGGTGATTTGGTGAGGTTTCAGTTGAGGGATCTGCACAGGCGGCAGCACGTGTATGTGCTGAGTGACTTGGTCATTAGGGGATTGGGAGGTCTGCGAAGGTTTCGAAGATGTTCGTGGGGTTGGGTAGAAGGATCTGACTGTAGTTTCGTCGGGAGATGGGGTGGGAAGGAAGTTGCCTGAAATCCTTGATTGTTGGGAACTCTGGCTGCTCGTCTTCGTTTGCACTGAGCGCGAGGGCTCCGGCGTTGGCACTGGGGATATCGTTAACTTTGAGACCTGGAACAATACGTAGAATTTGTATCAGACAAACGATATGAGATTGTAAAATCAGGTGAATTAACTGCAATATTATTTTTCCTCAGAAAGGGTCTCTATTCTATTCTATTTCTATTTTAGGAAAGCGTTTAAACTCTATTTCCACGAATATGAGCCCCTCCCCGATTTGTACCACGAACTACGGAACGCCTTGTATGATAAAAACAAAAAACTAGGAAAGAGAAAGTCAATTCAGTGCAAAGTTACCTGTCCCTTATTGCTCGACTGAACAACCTCCAACGGCCTGATACTCTGCACCCCACTCTCCCTGTAATCCGAAGTCTCCCTAGGATTATTACTATGAATAAACTGTTCCGTGGTACTAGCAATCCCATGATTGTGAAAGATAGGATTTATCAACGCTGGACTATTTCCATTGCTATTCAATAATGTCTGAATGGTAGAAGATGTAGCGTGAAACAGTGGCGACGCCGTCGATGGTTCGTTGTGAATAATCTGTGGACTTGCAGTCGAACTGAATCTGATCTGATGCACCTGAGGTGGCTGAACAGTGGTGGAACTGACTCCTTGATTGCTAAACAGTTGATAGGAAGTCGCCTGTTGATTATTATTCCTCTCTCCATTGTGGAAAATATACTGGTGATGGTAGCCGCTATTTTTGTCATCGTAGAGAGACTTTGATTGACTCGTGTGAACCTGAGGAAATGGTGGTTGCGGCTGGAAGTGTTGTGGATAGCCCGTGGGATGGGAGAAAGAACCGGAGGATGGCGTAGTGGAGGGTTTACTTGGTTTCGAGGTTGTCGTGGACGTTGTGGTTGTTGTAGTTGGTCGCGCTGAAGTGCTGCGTTGGTGGTCGTCTATGGGGTCCGATGGATCGACGTCGTCCTCGCTATTTTCGTGTAAACTGCGAATAAAAATAGCATTCAGAAATTCACTTGATCGGGTTAGACTTTTTTTTAGAGCAGGCGTTCAAAATCGTGATTTGTCGCTTTGGAAATTGGAAATTTCAGCATGGAATGGTTTTTCAGGTATTGAAAAGAGACGGTGTTTCTAAAGATAGCGCGCTACATAGGAAATGACCGCAACAAGCAGCCAGTAAGACGCGATCAATCAAAAAATCGTCGATACACGCAATCACCACACCTATCGATCCTGTATCGCGCGACTACGTAAGCAAAACCGGCAGTTATGCCAACTAATGCACCTTTGGTCCTTTCGAAATCACATCTAGCATAGGTGAACGTCTAGACAGGCAAACATTTCGTACGCGACAGGTGAACCGAGTCGCTACAATAATTATTTTCAGCCAATGTGTTCTTTCGCGAAAGTAGATTAGCAGGGAGGGGGATGTTGCATTCCTTTGATGGAAAAATAGATATGGCGAGTCGGATTACGAGAGACGAATATGTAATTGGTAGGTGATTTCGTATGGTTCATATGTGAATTTATTAACATACCTGAGAGTGACTGCGTTGTTTCCATAGAGTTCCAAGTTCAAGTTGTAGAATCGCTCGCTCTTGCTGCAATCGACCTCGTCTACTCTCTCGCAAACCCTGGTTTCCTGATCGAAGACGGTTCCATTCAGACAGAGGAACTTTATGTCCATAATCTCGTCTGAAACCAAGTCTCATGGTGAAGGACAGGATCATTATTCGGGGATGCTCTTCTGGGTCATGGTTCTCGAAACGTCCATACGTCCCACATTATTCGAAAATAATTTCAATCACCGTAGTAATTTATGAAGCAATTTCAATCTTAAATATATTAAACAAAGTAAATATAGTTTAACAAACATTCTCCGCCCACTGAGATTTGCATTAGAAAATAGATTTATAATTAGACAGTTTCAAAATATTGTTTGCATGTGAATAGAAAGAATTACGTTCCCCAGGGTAGAAAATTGTTATGTGTGTGTATATAAGAAGATATTATACAATACAGATTTGTAAAAAGGACTATGCCAAAAAAGCACAAAGTTTCCGTAAAAAAAATACAAATATTATAAAGAAAATTACATAATAAAGTTTTTTATGAAAAAATGATGTATCAAGAAGGTACCAGTTTTATAAAAGATGCATACTTCGAGAAGATACAAAATTTCTATAAATAAACTTATTCGAAGAAAAACTATGTAGCAAAACATTCCTACAAATTACGCGAAAGATTCCTAAATTTAGAATTGAAATCATCCATGGAAGATTAAAAAGTTGAGATAATAGCAAAAAAATAAAAAAAGAAAAAAAGATACGTCACTTCTAACGAAGATACTTAAAAGGTTGGACGATCTACTCGATTCCTCGTGACGAGTCGAAGCCAGACGTTCTCGACTTAGGTCAGTAAACGTTCCTCGACGACCGTGACATTCTCTTCCGAGTGATCTCTCGATCGATTACAAAACTTGGATCGGACGTTTGCCAGGCCCCCGAGGCGGGTCTCTCGCGATCGATCGATCGATTTGTCTCGCGTTTACGAGTCTCGTTCCCTGCCTGACGTTAACTTAATTGTCGGTTTCTAATTGTCACGACAACAAATTAACGATAAGAATCAAATTAAGGAACAAACTACGATCGACCGATCCATCGATCCCCTGAGGAGTCTGTTTTTAATTAATCGATGCGCGTTCCGACGAATTCAACGTCGGTTGCAGTCCTTTTCGCGGGAAATTGACGAAGTAATCTAATTTAAGCTGAGAAGATAAGATAACTTTTGTAGGCGTAATTTAGAATAATGAGATATTTGTTAGGTCTGTTTGAAACAGGTGTTAAAGTATTAAAATACGGGGGTTATGTTTTTAAATAAGTGCATTTTGTCCATCTGTTTAGTATTTAAGATCTTTGTCGAATATTATATTTAGCGAGGGATTGTACTATTTTGTTATTTTGAGAAATTGGGAAATTGAAAGTTATAGAAGCGACTGCAGAAATATTGCTGAATTACCTTTTTGACCTATGGTGCAAACGTGAAACATCTGACATCCAGCTTCAACATCCGCGTAGTATCCACCGATCACCTTCCCCTGACACGAGAAATTCGTCTCTGGCAGGTTGTCGAAGTCCAAATACTTGCGAGATAACAAAACATGATTACTATAAAACATGCGATCTCGATTAATCCCAAAGATAGTATTGTACAAAACTTATTTACAAAATTCGTTCCAGAATTCATTAGGGTTCGACATTTTTGAAAATAATTTTCAACTGAAAACGCGATAAACGCGTACTGTAACGCGAAATGTATTCTAACGAGGTTATTAAAAATATTTGAGTACTCACGCCAGGTTCCCCCGCGCTGCATAACAAGGAGCCATGCTGGAGGTTGAGGATCGACAATAAAACTGCAACAGAAGAGCCAATCGCGAGCTATCGTTAATAATATTCTAAATCGATCCATACGTTCGCAATAGCGGAATGTACGAAAGAAGGAAAGACAGAAAGAAAGAAAAAAGGGGAAAAATTCGAGAGTAAAAGTGTCACGCGAAAGGGAAAATAATTTTTCATTCGACAAAGAAAAATGAAATAAAATAAAAGACTACATGTTCGGCACGAGGATAATAATTTACTGGACTAATTTATGCGTTTGCGTAACTCTTCTACTCGGAGACCCTGTTACACCAGTTACGGTTATAATTATAAGCAACTATCGACACGCACCTAGGTCGTTGCTCTCTAATATTCTATACTTGTTTCTTTAAAAAATTCCATCTATATCTGACAAATACTAACGTCTATGTAAAACGTTCTACGATAATCTCAAACTCATGTACGATATACCCAATACAGGACAACAAGCTTTCAAATTGGAAATTACAATTTTCCATATGTTTGCTGAAATTCTCTATATTTTGAGGTAGGGAATTATTGTTTACATTTATATCGTACGAAACGCAGAGAAAAGAGCCGATTTCAGAACCACTTGTTACCGGATCCGATCGGGGCATTGATTTCAATCGGTGCTGCCAGAGTCAGAGTGAGAAAAATGATTATTAAATAAAATAGAATGTCGCAGCGTAGAGAATCGATCGACGATCGAGTGGTCAGTTGTAGGCCGAGGTCATCCGGTGTGCACACGGGCCATCCAATCAGATACGTCCCCGGATCCTGTCGATCTCTCGCGAATCTAATATTCGCGATCGAGGTCTTTTGCAAAGCTGCAGTCGGTTGCCGAAGATATCGCGAGTTGAATCCGATCAAGATCGGGCGAACACGCACGTTCTCGGAATTTAACTGTGTATGATGTCGTGCAGGTTCAAGCTTCGAGACTTAAATTTCGAAAAAATTAACCTTGAATTAACTTACGCTCGATGATCGACGTTTTTAATCAGCGATTAATAATTTCATCACTCGACTAAATTAACCGTGAACTTTAATCGTAAGCGGTAGTTGATTAATTAAAATAAATATCTTTATCCATCTTTACCTATAGCATCCGATGTTTGATCGATTACCAAGAATATAATCTGCATGACAAATTGACCAATTATATTGCTGTCTATTGCCTGCAAGTTTCACTTGTTGACGTTCAACACGAGAGTTACTAAAATAAATTTATTATAAAATCGTCAAAATGCAATGATATATAATTTTATTTTATACTAAACACGCGTGGAGTTAACTTCACTTTACGATTATTTCTCGTTATTCTAAGCGTATCGAGTGTCCAGAATCTTCGGAAGAAGGTAGCAGCGTACATGCGTATATCGACGAATGCTTCTGACGCAAGGAGAAATTGAAGGAACCTGATTAGAAATCATTAAATAAAATTGCAGTAGAGTCGCGATTGAATGTTTCTTTTGTGTTATATTAACGTTACTAAAATTGAGAAACGTTGCAAACGTTGCAATAATTTTTAGAATTTTTCGAGAATTTATAGAAACGAATATTCACGTATTTCCGATTCAAAAAATCAAGGATTCAAGAATTTTAAGAACTTGGAAAATTAGGAAAATTCTTAAAATTCATCGATTTAATAATAATTAATATTTTTAATATTTATAATATTTATATCTACATTTATATTTATAACAAAAGTTAATTTTTTCTACAGAAGAAAGAAAAAGTACACAACTTTGGACTTTCTATCGTAACGTTATTTACATTGCAGGAACGATTCATCGAATTTTGGTTTCTACGATGGAATTCCGCCATGCGGGGCCACACGCTTTCCATTTCTTCAACCTTTCCCTTTCAAAACCTTCCACACAATATATCCAATTATACTGTATATGATACATCCATTTCGACACAGATTTTCCAATTCACCGCGAAGTATGTCATTGATCCACTTGTTTAACGAAGCTTTTATTCCAGATATTACAAACCTGTTCGTAACGCAAAATATACTACTCTAATAACGCAACTAAAGAAATTTTTTTTCTTTTTTTTTTGGTAACAAAATAAAACATGTAATTAATTTTCTAATTGTGCATTAGAATCGTGTGATTAGAATTTTTAGAATCGATAATTCAGGATATATGGAAGTTAGAAGAGGAAGATATTGGTATTTATTAAGCTATCGGATAGTGACGAAACATTAGCACGATGCGAAAACGGGCGCAAAGTAGATATTTTTCCCAGACTCTCGCCCGTAAACTCGATGATCGTTCTTTCATCTCTAGAAAGCTGCGCGGAGTTATTGATGACATTGCCTACGGCGAAATTGACGGAAACTATAGTCACGTGACATAATCAGAAATGCCTAGGTGAAAGGTCAATGCATTCCTCGAGAAGAAATTTTAGGACGTCGAACAAGAACTTTAATAAATTTTCCATAATTCGCGCAAAATTTCAATTTCCTTCGCCTAGATGTACTCGTTCTTTATAGATATATTTACATCGTTATAAAAAATCAAGAGAAATTTTGAATATTCGAAAGGGCGTTCCTCGAACTTCTCCAAACGTCCTGCGATCATCGGTATCGTCAATCGCGAATATCATCGGAAATAAGCAAGATCGCACGCTCCACTTGCCGAGCGCGCCACTCATCGTTTCGTCGTCGAGGCAGCAAGACATTTGCAAACGTGATTTCACCGTCTAAACGTAGTCCATTTGTCCATAAATAATTTGACGTAACGAGGACGAATCGGGAATCGGAGGATCGTTATCGCTCGCGTCATCGACGCCTTTCATAATTCCCGGTTCGCGTAACTTATTTGCCATGCAGATTCCAGTTGCTAATTTCGTTAATCGAAACATGTACGCGCACGATGCTACAGCTACCTGTTTCTTTCGGCTTCTACTCTTTTCTCTACTCTTCTCTCTAGGCAGCTTCTTAACTTTGAGAAAACTATAAAGGGATTGTTATCGATTGTGTTCGAATTTTATGTTGGAGATTTTGGTGAGACGGCGAATGAAATTTCGTGGATCGCGCCAGGGCGAATCGAAACTCGTATACGTATGAACGCTAACGAGCAGTTCTTCGATTCTCTGCTTCGACTCTTTTTGATCCTAGCCTGTTTCTCGTCACTGCTGATGAGCAATGTTTCTATCTTTGTTTATCTTTCGTTATGCGGTAGCATCGTTGGATGAGGCAGTGATATAATCCCTTCAGCATGTAACGCCTGTGTGAATCTCGTGACATTTAGATCTGCCAACTGGCCGACCCAATGCTCATCTTCGCGGGACAAGTTCTTGACAGTCCCATGCCTTCGTCCAGGATGTTAGACGGGCTCGGGATATTAAGAAGCACGCGTGCTGCCATATTTCATTAGTATAATATCTATAGCATATTACGTATGTACAAATTGTATCTTGCATAATAATTTATTAATTTGCTTCGTTTTGCCTATTTTATTTACTCAGCCGTTTATTCGTTTATTTTCAAGTATGAATTTATTTTTCAGATAATTTTGCCAGAATGTTACATTCTGTTTCAATCTTCGTTTATTCCTTAAAGCTAAAACTTACTTCCTAATTTCCTACTCGCGCAATAATTCCTTTCATCGATGCTTCGTTTCTTTTTCTCTTTTTCTTTTTTTTTTTTTTTTTTTTTTTTTTTTTTTTTTTTTGTAGTGTTGCGAAAAGAAGTTTAAAACAGCCAAGTACGTTATTTTATTTTCTCTCGATTATCTCGTAGACTGTCTCAGAAATGCGAGAAAAGAAAATGCAATAACTTCCTCAGGACGAAGAGTAATAATCTTAAATCGGCGATTACGCAAACTCATGCAAATTATTCTGTTTAATTTTCCGAATGCTCCGTGCAGCTCGAGCTATGGGAAATTCGTTCGGCTAAAGTTTCCAGCGTGTGGGTGTACAAACGACTTCCGTTTGTTTAACGAGCCCCAATTTATAAAAACGAGCCACTCGATTCATACTATAATTAAAATAACGCCGGAGAAATATAGCGGCAAGCGCATGATAATATGTCTCGTTGTACGTTGTAGTGTTGCGAAAAGAAGTTTAAAACAGCCAAGTACGTTATTTTATTTTCTCTCGATTATCTCGTAGACTGTCTCAGAAATGCGAGAAAAGAAAATGCAATAACTTCCTCAGGACGAAGAGTAATAATCTTAAATCGGCGATTACGCAAACTCATGCAAATTATTCTGTTTAATTTTCCGAATGCTCCGTGCAGCTCGAGCTATGGGAAATTCGTTCGGCTAAAGTTTCCAGCGTGTGGGTGTACAAACGACTTCCGTTTGTTTAACGAGCCCCAATTTATAAAAACGAGCCACTCGATTCATACTATAATTAAAATAACGCCGGAGAAATATAGCGGCAAGCGCATGATAATCATGGGAATTCTTTTCTCCTATGCAATTATAGTTCATTAGGATTCCTGATACGAATTTAATTATTTACTAATAATTATCATAAATTTCCATGAAATTGTCCCACTTTTATTGCTTATCCTATTCGCAAGAGAAATTACAAAAACGTCAATGAAAATTTTCATTTCTTCTATTATCTACTGCGAAAATAATTCGCAAGAAGAATTATCAAAGAAAAATTGGCGATAATTTGCAGAACGAATTATCGACTTTTATAATCGAATCGATCGATTCGAGAACGTGCAATTCCAGCAATTATTAGGAATCGTGCTCGCTGGAAACAATTGAATTTCCCACGAATTATCAAACGAACAAAAGTACAATTAGTACCTGTGGCGATTCGAAGATCTACAATGGGACAATTAAATCTTGAGAAACGAGAATTGGTAAAGTGGCAGAGGAAAGGCCTGTTTAGGGCTGACTACCGAATCAACAGGTCGATTAGCACTTGCCCGATACTTTTGTACAACTGTTATTCGGAGTGTTGGTTTCCTTTAGCTTAAGTCGGAAATTTTTAAGAAACGAACAAAGCTTTAAAAAAGCAAAATGACAGAGAATAAATCACAAAGAGGAAATACGGGAAATAAAAATAGCAGGACAGCAAAATCGAAACAGAGAAACAGAGAAACAGAAGATAGTTATTCCAATAATTTTCAGAATATAAAAATAGATTGTCCGACTAGAACAGAAAGATCAGGAAATAAAAAGTGAAGAAGGAAGAAAAGAGTAGAAAAATTATTGCGAATAATTATTTGAAGTGGAAGATCGTTCAGGTCGGAAAAGTCACAGCTTCGTTGAAACGAATCGCGAGCAGAGTCGAGAGCGTTCGAGAGATGAGCAACATTGAGCAACATTGTTGCTAGATGTAGTAACGTCTTAGAGACGCTACTGTAACGGTAATATCACGGTAATGGCTGTAACTGTTGCGATAATCGGGTCTCGGTTTCTTCTTTGGTCTCCTCTTCGTTCACCTTGTTCCGTTTCGCCAATACACCCCCCTTGTTTCTTTCAAATTCGATTAGAAGAAAGATGCGCGACTTCTATTTCACGAAAAGTTCACTTCCGTATATTTTGAAATTTATTTCATTACTTTGTATACATTCTCTTTTTTAGATTCTTTCTAGTTTCACATAATTCGGTTCTTTTGCCTTAGAATTCTTTTAAAGTCTTTTTTTTTTTGGCTCGTTTGTCTATTAAGGTTTTATGCTGTATTCATAGATTTCCATTTTTATAAATTAGCTTCGTGTTTGATTCTTTAGCTTGCGATTGAAATTGATTCGATTTATTTGATAAAGTTGATTAACGAAGATGGAGAAATTACTGTTATTCATGGAGCTATCATCTGTATTGTTGGTATAATTGGAACGCACGGTTCTCTAATTATACTCGAATTAGTGGCTCGTTGTAGTTGATTGAGTGGAGAAAAAACGATTCAATTTACCGATTCCTCTCTGTTAATCCCGATTTCATGCTATTTTATTCTTAATCGTTTAAAAATAAATGGGCGATTCGACTTTTCCAACGAAATTGAACAGAAAAATCCGCGATACATGATTAATTCGCAATAATTTTATTACACGGAAAAATAATTTTCGTGCTACGGTAGATTTACGGTAGATTTAGCTGCAAACTCCAGATTTAAAGCTGTCTTAAAAGACTTGAAAAGTCCTTGTAACCTCGAAAGACGTTCTCTCGAGGACGCGGCTCCGCAGGAGGAAGCGGCTCGATCGGCTGAAAGTCAGCTGAGTCTATTAGAGTCGAAAGGGCACGCTGGCACGCGGGTGTATTGTAAAATCACGTAAGAAGAGCACCTTTCACCTCGTCGATCGCGCGCACAGCCTGCTTTTATACCAAATATCCGCCATTACCGAACAAACATCGATAATGAACGACCAGTGTCGACGATCTACCGATCCAGGAAATACACTCCACGCTACGTACCATTGTACCAACGCTTGTCAAACTAACAGGCTTTCTCGAACCGTGCACCGTTACGTATCAGTTTTATATTTAATAATTTTATTATTTTTGTATTTAACAAATTGTATATGTTGTGGAAATTTATAGGGTTGGGAGAAACGATGGAAGAGGAAAAATGAAATTGACGATTATTACAAATAACTCGGAAACAATTCGTTTAATAAACGTAACGAGTGTTTCATCCGATTTAGCTTCGATCTAAAACTCATGATGTTGGACGAGTACAAAGAACGGCGTTAAATGGATCACCTGTCGAAGCTGCACGGAACGAGACAAGTAAAAATAGAGGTTTCCGACGAAGAAAGGACAAGACCGAGGAAGAAAAAGAACAAAATCCACGAGGATAAAAGTGAAGGTGAGCAGAGAATCGTTGCAAAATCGGGCCGCGATGGTAAAAGAACGAGAAGCTGGCAATTTGGTCGATACGTCAGCGCTTTCTACGATTATGGTATCGTGACGCGTCGTTCGCGTAAATAGAGCAACGAAAAAAACAGGGTTCACGCGTAATTGTTACATAAAACACTCGTCTGATTGGCGCGATTACGTTTCGCAAAGATTCGTCACGATATTTAAATACGGTTCCCGAAATTTTTAATCTGGATGCACAAGGAAAAGATTTCTTTACGCAACCTCGAAATTTACGAATCTCCATAGGTCGGTATAAATTTATACACACACACAAATATGATCAGTTATATAACACCTCTTGCTTCGACCTTAAATGTTAGCATAATCATCCCATCCAAAGAACAAAGCATCTTTATTTCCTACTCGTTCCCCTTTGTTCCTCGTTTCTCCTCCTTTCTCCTCCTTTCGATAACCGTCGACAGCAAATTCACTCTGCAGCTTCTGTCTAATTAAAAAATTTTAAATGCTCTGTTCTTTTTGGCAAACGTTACACTTCCTCCTGACCGTATATATTTTAGAAAGTTAAATTTAACTTTTTTCTTCGCAAACACCGCGGAAGATGGCAATTACATTATCGAAAAAGAGGGCGACAACTGTTTTGAAATTATAGAACTAATTCGAATTTCGTAAGTCTCTTCTTTTCGCCAGTTATAATTTATCGTCATTAATCACATGATATGCGGAGAACTTTTTAGAAAGCAAAATTAAATTTCTCTTTCCAAAATCTCCGGAACTTGACGATTATTTCGTTTCAGAACGTACAATTACAGTTGTCCAATATCAATATTGGAGGATAACCCAAATTTAATATAAATAATTTTATGCTTTATGCCCGCACAAGTTCTTCAAATATAACGTTTCAAATATATTTCAAAGTATAGAGAATATCCAAAATATAATATTTTCTATATTCGTGAAGATATGAATTTTTGCATAAATATTCGCGGTCTAGTGACATGCCCAATGATAACACGTCGCTTTTCCCTAGCAACATCATCCATAACTAATTGTAAGATCCGATCCTCTCCTATCAGATCCATTGTTCGCACTTGCGTTTCCCGGCAGTCAGCGAAGAATAAATATTTAACAGGTGGCCAAGATGACTTGTCGCCGATGTAGAAAGTCTCTCTGGTGCTGTGCCCGGCGACTCTCAGGTTTCTAATACATCAATATTTCTCGGTGTTCCAGCGACAAGGAAAAAAGCGAGAGCACAGCCGGGTGAAAGTTTACAAAGGATGAGAATTCGGATAATGCTCGAACGTCCTCATAAATATTTAACAGTCTGGATGATCCCGGATGGGTCCTCTCCTTCGCGCTTCTCGCAGAGATCTCTTTCTTTGGTGTCGAAACGTGTTTTGGTACCAGTTGGAGCGATTCGAATTTTTGGAATTTTAGAATATCCGCCATGTTTCAATATGTTTTGCTTTATCTTGGAATTTTAACAATGTATCAATAAAATTTAGTTCGTAATCGTATTCTTAAAAAATATTCAAGATTATTCGATATTTTCAAAATGTTCGATATGGTATGAAGCTGTTTACTCTCTGAATACTTCAGAATTAATGTAAAAACTTCTGTAAACACGATTACTTGACAAAAGCTTCTCTATCGTTCGATATAAATTTGTGCATAAAGATATAATTTCTTTTATTTCATCAATTACTGTAATCTTTCCTAGTTCCACTTTAATACGGAAGAGAGAACAATAGGAACTCGACCATTCTAAATTGTCTCACATGTTTTCGTTCATCTTGTCACTTAAGAAAGAACTTTCCGCGGTATATCGCCTACTATAAATAGAACTTATTAGCATAATTATGTGTCCGGACAATCAGAATGGCGTTCTTGTTCGACGGAGTAGGCAGACAATGTCAATCCAGGTCAAATAGTAGTATCAAGTACGAGCCATGTTTCAGAAACAATGGAATTTCTTCGTTAACGTATGCGTTTTCTAAACTGTCCCGATATCCTAAATCATTAGTAACTTGATTAATGGAAACAGTAAAGATATTGGTCAAAAGAGAAAATCTACGACGAAAGAGCAAGTACAACTTCAAAGTATAGAGTTATTAAGATGTTATTAAACCGGAATAACACAAAGTAAAAGCCACATTTAAAAAGAAATTCCAAATGATTATCCATTGATATTGTTTAACCTCGATTTTCTCGAAAATCGAGGCTTCCAGAGCGAAAGCTTATTTCACAGTTTCGTCGCGTCTTTTTGCCCAATATCACCTATCGGTCCATGAAATTCTTTGCTTGGAACGACATATGAGAAGTCACGGAGAAACTGAGAAAAATGACAAGCCTGTGAACGCAGGACGAAGAATTTCGTTGAAACACGAATTCCGCTGTACCGAGATCATAAAAGTACACTATACGTATCAGAACAGAAGAAAAAGAACAAAATCGTTGCCATACCGGTTTCTAACAGGGGAACACCGCTCGAGGGAGTTCGTAAACGAAAGCGGCGCGGTTATCGAGCGGATCGATTTATTTCAACGGTGGAACGTGCCGATCTCGATTTAACCGATCTACCTGCACTTGCAGCGACGCAAACACGCGTATTCCGTCGGAGTAGGGCCGCGATCTATCGATCTCTGCGTTCCGTGGCGAAAATCCGCCGAGCTGCCAGCTTACCGGGTTTCGTAACGCGTGTACCGTGCGATCGCCGCGAGTAAACCTGGTATCCTGCTGGTATACGTTTGCATACGTCGACGAACGATACTTGTATTACAGAAGCGTGTATCGGTATGGTGTGTTTATGAAATTTTAGATTTTTCGCTAATTTTAGAAATTGAATAATTTTCACAGTATTATACGGAGTGTCGCGTTTAACTCTACCATCCTTAACGACTCGCTTATTCGTCACGATACTGAGAAATGTTTTCGACAAGAGGCGTATGGCATCGAGAGAAACGTATTGCGGCTTTATTAATTTTTTCTTGTCGCACCTGGACGTTTTAAAACGTATTTAGAAAGCACGGTATGTCCTCCTCGATATCGTACAAATTTTAGCTGAAACGTTGTTTCGTATCATCGCAAATGAGAACGTAATTATGGGTGGCAGAATTGGTGAGACATTCGGTATACGATATAGAATGATTTCAAGTGGTTTGATGAGCTTTTCGAAAAGATAGCTTATACAATGTGTTGCATAAATTACAAAATCACCTTAAAATTTTCAAACGTGACAACATATTCAAATATCAAAAGACACCTCGTAAATAAAAGTACCAAATCCAATAATTTTCCAGCTCGCATGAGAGTGTCTGTCCAACTTGCCTGACTTTACTTTCATTTAAAGCGCGATGCAAATCTGGATCGCTCTCTAGAAACTTACGACGCAGAACAGCAGCAAAACAGTGTGTTTACAGTGCAAGAGAAGAGAAGAGAAGCAAGCGTGGAGCGGTAAAGCGGCGAACCAGTGTAACTAGTAACTGGTGTCTCGACTTCCGGTTTCGACGCGGACGCGGCGTTCCCGGGCCGCGTTTCCGTGGGTTTCTGGATTACGTGCTGGCGTGCGACGGTGCGTGCTGGTTCATTATGCGCAAGAAAGCAAGAAAGAGGCGAGAACCGAGTCATTGCTATTCGAGGGCCGGCGCAGGAAACGGAAGTTCCCGATTATCCACAAGACACGACAAGTATCCTCGGATCGCCGCGTATTCAGCCTTACGGTTGTCAAACTGTCAACGTTGCGAGCTGCGGATATTGTCAGAAAATGGAGATAATTATGTTTTTGGGAAATTTCTGCTACATTGATCGAGAATATTTTTTTTATTTTTGGCAGTTATTGGAAATTTAACGTGCATACATCTGTCGATCAAATATTTCTTTATTCGCTCATTTCAATATTTAAAAATTTATCAAGAAATTATTATAATTATCAGATAAATTAGAATTATGAATATGTACATTCTTTTAGTTAGAATTTCTAAGAAATTAACAGATGAGATTAAATATCGTGTGCAGTAGGTCTGGACGATACTACGAGCAACGCTAATTGAAGAAGAAAGACAAGGGACAAGCGTCTTTGAGAAATTTCTGCAATATTAACAGAGAACATTTGTTTCGTTATTTTTTATTTGATACGGTCGACTTTACTTTTCATAATGTAGGTGTGATTCATGGCTCTGATTCCGACTTTTCTGACACATGTCGTCATCGCCGCGCGTACACAGGAACACGTGTCTACTCACGCAAGCGCGTACGAATCACGAGGGAGTTTCATTGAGGAGCAGAGAGATGAATGAGTCAAGGAAGCGGACGTCATTCACAATAAATGTCACTCCCGTGGATACTGCCGATAGTCACGTGAATCCTCAAGAAATCTTCCTCTGTCACGCGTGCTTTGTTCTTCGTAACGGAACATTTTAATTGACAATAGCAGTAGGTTGAAAAACGTTAGGCTTGTCGTAGATATCATCTTATAGATATTATATAATACGTATATCTTAAATATTGTATCGTATGTTTGAAATTAAAATTACATTTTTCCAACAATCCAGACTCCATTCTTATCCTAAATTAAATCTTTCACAAGCATTACGTAACACTGTAACCACCGGGAGATCGCATAATTAATATCGCGAAAGATATCGTAAAATGAAAAATCCAAAATCGTTAGAAGAATAACAATATACGCGATATATTTCTACTGTGAGAACACGAAAGGGTCAAACCTCCGCCTATAAAATCTATCACCGACTCTACGTCTATATAGTTATCTAATAGAAGATTGGTCACAGGAAATCATGCGAAAACACCAGTCGGTGAACGACTTTTCCTCGAGAAGGGAAAAGGCTGTCGCCGGTAGCGCGATTCGGTTGGTTGCGCTTGTCGCGTAAAAATCCACGTGAAAGGATCTGCAGGATCGCCACGTGGGCGTTTTCGACGACTTCTATTTTCACTGAATGGCCACTGGGCTTCGACCAGTGTACAGTATACATTAGTATACAACAATAAGAAGCTGCGGTACAATGAAGCATTCGTACCAAAAAGCCAGAAAAAAGTCGATTACAAAATTTCCCCTTTCCGAGATGGTTGAACATACGGTAGCTCGTTTTATCTTTAATCGAAGAGAAGATATTCTAGCTGAAATGAGTCAGCTGAAAATTCTTTCAAGAATTCCTCGAAATTATTCAATTCTCGTCTGGGATTTTTTTCACACAGACTATCGAAGGAATCTCCGATATCTCCCTATTGCATGTCTGCTTTAATTACGCAGTAGTCTAAATAAAAACTGACTGGATTTTTCTTTGGCGGCAGACAATGCAGCAAGGCGAAACTCGAACGTGGAGACGACGAAAGGTCGTCAGACGAACTTCAATTGCTTCGGATGAAACGCGCCATTGTGTTCTCTCTCGGGTGACTATTAATTAGAATTAATTAGGAGATCGCGCGGAATTTCTCGTTTCGTATTACGGTATTTGCAACTTCGAGAAAAGTGATGTTCGTGAATGGAGAGAAATTATGTAACGGCTATTGAAAATCTGAGGGAGAAAAGTTGAATTGTTGAGACACAGCTTGGATTAAAAAATGTGAATACATTGTCGGAGTTTTAGTGTGATCTATCGCGATTTATACTTAAATGATTTATTTTAATTTATATTAAAATTTATATCGACGTAAACTTATATTTCCATAGTCGTTCGATTCTTTAGTAAACGAATTGTTATTCGTAATTGTAAATTGTTAATTGCTAGTTGATTGCAGTTGACTACTCTACTTTGCTAGAAACGTAATATAAAATAATTCTGTATTTTTTATGAAAACACTCCTATCACAATTTTTCAAGGATATCTTAGCACAATTTTTCCACGATTTCTAAACACAAAATTTTCTCCTCCACCGATTTTACGCGTACGAATTCTCCTTGGCCCAGTGGAACTGAGATGAAAAGAAAACTCCGCAAGACGACGATTAGCAAAATCCGACACAATTAAAGCAAACTTATACAAACGTAATCTCTATATTCTACTTAGATGTAAAAATCCAAAGGTAATCAAGGTCCAAAATGAAGATAAAGAATTTGTGCAAAATTCAAAACAAAATTTCCGCGGTAATAAAATTTATAGAAACAGAGTATTTCGAATAAAAATTTGTTCATAAAAAATAATGGACGAAAAAAACTGGATTAGTCGGTCGAAAAACATATGCGAGCATTTTATAGCGTATATACGGAACAAAATGAGTAAACTGGAGATTATTGTATAATATATCGCCGAAGATAAAAGATCGAGAGACGATCAAGGTAAAAGACAGAGCGACGATGCATTATTTATGTGGTATGTATTGCGCGGTGAAGTGTGCGATACGTGCTTGATATTTTATAGTTTGCGTATTTCACCAGTGAATTTGTAATCCCATTTTATCGGCTACTCAATGTCACGCAATTGTTGCTTTATTTATTCAGCGACCAGGGTATTTTTCTCGGCGTCGATTTTTATATAAATAGCTCTTTTATGTCTCAATATTTCGAACACAAAATGCGTAATGTATGTATGCATTTGCAATTTGTTCTTATTTAGAATTTAATAAGACACACTTCTGATCTAAGTAATTGATTTGAAAATGAAATTAATCGAATTAATTTTCCAGTTAAACTAAATGTAATTAGACAAACTGCGATATATCAAACCTTTCCCCAAATAGTTTCATAATTAGTCTCACGATCGTCTAGGGAATTTCAACATTTCCACTTAACCTATATATTGCTCAATCGGAATTTTCTCCTCCACGAGAATATTTAAAACGGTTTTAATTCGTAGAAATTGTTCCGGTAAAACGCCGTTGAATTATTCCCCCTTCGCGCTTCGCTTTCATTTTTTTCCAAACATTCCTCGCCACGGTCCGTACACTTTATTAGAGCGAGGCATTGATAACAACATGGCGACTTTCGTGCTTCCCCTAAGAACACCGCCATGTTTAACAGTCTATATAATTGCGCACAATTACAGGCACGCAGCCCAGAAATTGTTTGTCCGGAAAAACAGTCGTCGCTTGATTTCTTCGAAGGAATTTCGATTTCATTAAGACGACTTGGTTTTCATTGATTTACGATTTTATTTCCATCTGCTTATTGGTAGAAAGGAGAAGCTGTGTTGTATGATTCATTTTTAAGTATTTAGGAGTTCTTTTTGCGATCCTATTTTATGTCTTTATAAATTATTATAATAATTGTTAACAGCTCTCGTTAACACAGAGCACAGAATATTTCAGGAAATTTCTTCAATTTCATTATAAGTTTATGACAAAATATCGGCCGTCATTGTTACAAAAGCTTCAATTACCTACGTCACTAAAATGGTAACGTGCACACAGTGGGTCACGAAACAATACTGAAAGTATCATAAGGACGCATTAGTTAATCATGTCTTGGAATGCTAAGAATAACATACAAGGATCTAAAAGAAAAAACTACGGTTCTTCAACTTAGAAATGATTCAAATGGTTCAGGCTTTCTTCGAATTATTCGATAGAATAATTACATGCATGCATTTACGTGATACAATGTTGTATTATTTGACACAGAAATTAGGTACATACATTCATGTGCTCAATTTCAATTTCTGTATCAAATAATTTGAAAGAAAACCTCAAGAATAAAAGAAAGATACAAAAATATGGAAGATCCGTTTCTCGACAAAATTTCCGAAATACAATCGCATCGATGCATAATGATGGGCATTATTCGACAACGTGAGAGAGTGAAATTAAGATCGTGACTGACTGACTCGCGTCTTACGTGACATCGGCCAGAGACACGCTTCGAAAGGTCTAACCGCATCCTTGCGCCGCAGTTACGCGGTTACGTAAGAAGAAAAGTCAGACAACCAGGTGGCGAGAACAGGATAGCCAACTGTGCTCGAGGTGGGGACGAGAAAAGTCGAGAAAAGTGTGCTCAGCCAAACGAGATTCCAGAAAATACGCGGCTCCTCGTAAAAGACGCTATATATATATGTGTGTGTACTACTTACGCTGCTTTATTTTTAAAAAGATCGACCAAATTAATTTAAGATGTATAATTACTAAGGATACGCGTTTAAGTTAGATTCGAGGTTTTCAAGGAAATAGAAAAGATGAGAGAAACGTGATTTTTAAATCTTCGATATTTTGAGTGCTAGAATAAGATTAAGAGGATTTTACGAGATTTTGAAGATCTTTCGACAGTTTTATTAGTAAAGTAATGGTTGAGGATTTATTAGTAGATGTATAATTAAGGGATAATCTTGTTAATAGAATAACTGATAGTCTGGGATTTGTTGACGGAATAACTTCATTAACAGAATAATTAATAGTTCAGGATTCGTTAATAGAATAATCGCTAGTTTAGTATTTATGAGTAGAATAATTTTGTTAATAGGATAATCGTTTTAACTTTCCGTTCAAATAGATTTGTACACGCGTAAGATCAAGAAATACCACCGATGTGAAAGATTATACGTATCAATATACAGAATTTTAAAGTCAGATCTCAGTATTAAGATAAGTGTGTCTAGATTGCAACGATTAACGTTTACAAGTGGATAGCATTTGCGAAATTCACAAGCGTTAAATCGTGTCGCGTCTAATTGGCAAGGAAGTGAATCTGTTAGGTTAACTAAGTACGCCGACGATGATCGTTACAGGATCGTATTTCGAGGCCGATCTATCATTGAAAAAAGCTCCTGTACCATTTTACTTAATTAAACGCCTATCCAGATAATTCGATTTATATCTATCGAATGATCGCGGAGAAAGTAATTGCGGAAACATCAAGCGGACAAATACAAAAAATACGAAAACGAACTTACTATATTGATCCTGCGTAAGCTTCGTACATATGAATCGCCCTATAAAATCTAACCTAAAAATCGAAGTTCAATTGACAAGTTCAATGAGCTACGAGCCAATAATTTCAACAGACGCTGCACTTTATGTATCAAAGCCTAATAAGTGATTAAACTTCACATCGATTGCCTAATTAAACAAAAATAATATACTCGTCATAGTCGTTCTGTATGTTCCTCGTATATGTGAATCACCTTATAAAACTTAACCTAAAAGTCACGTTTAACAAGTTCAACGAGCTACGAAGCGATTTCGGCAGACATTGAAGTTCGTATCTGAAAGCCTAACGATCGATTATTAAACTTTACTTCGATCCTCTAATTAGACGGACGATCGATACTCCATTGTAACGCGATTATACTTGACGGTATTATGATCGCGTGCAGGTAAAATCAGCATGGCTCCGCAAAAGCGAAAGTCAATTATTTCGTTCGCTCGAGTCGTTATGCAAAATTCTGCTAATATGCGGCGTGCTGGTTATTTATAGAGTGACTGGACAATTCTCTGGACTTTCTAGGCCTGTTACCCGCGACCGGGGTCGCAATTTTGACGACCTTTCGATTAATGCCCGCACATTATGCGTGATTATATAATCCTGAGTAGGAGATTCTACAGGAGAAGAAGAAGAAGTAGAGCTCCGTTTATATTAACACATACAGCTATAGTGCATCAGTAAATTTGCTAATTTTTCCTACTATCAAATATTCTTTATTTAAAATTATTATTTTTTGCGTGTGAGTAATCAGAAGTTTAACGAAATGTATACTTTGCAATAATGTCTACTTACGTAACGAATGTTTAACCATTTAAGGAACATTGTTCGATCACATTTCTTTAGTTGTATTCGGAGAATTCTAAGTCGAATTTTATAAACTGTATTTATTGAACTGAATGTGCAAAAGCTATTTTATAAGACCGAGTCTATAAAATTGAATCTAGAAAGTGAATTTGATACATTACACTTCTCGAATCAAATTTATAAAGTAGAACTCATGCAATTGAATCTATAAAACTGAACTTGTTGAAACGAGTTTGTTACGTCGAATTTATATCGAATTCGCGATATCCGCAGTCTGATTATGCAATTAAGTTTCAATTACATGCATTTAGAAGTTAAGATATCCAAGGAATAGAAGATACGAATTCTCAAAATCTCTTACACCGCTATAATATTCGCTGTACCATTCGATAAGTATCAAAATGGTGAGCGAAATGAAGCAGACAGGAGAATGATGGACAGCACGAATTTGCGAACAACGTCGCGAATGAATCATTCGCAAATGGTTGAATCATTTGTACGTTTACGATGCGAGGGCGTGCGCCGCGTTGACGCCACGCATGGAAACGAGCACCGTTGATCGCGGCGTATCGCGATCGAGAGAAGAAAGTCCCTGCCCGATGGTGAACGAACCGGGTTGCGTGGCACGCCGCTTCCAGGCAGAAGCGTGAACAATGCGGAAGAATATTTCTCGAACGATCGAAAAGATACCAGTCTATTTCCGCGTTTTCCAAACCAAGGAAAATGGATCATAACTCCGCTTCGAAATGCCAAACGAACAGTGTATCGACATTTTCTTTTCGATCGACGAGTACTTCTTCTCTCCATGATAATAGGGTCGAACGTTTGTTATTGCAATTTTAGTACTCTTATGCAGTGTTCAATTTGGAAAAAGGAACTCAAGACGAGGTAAAACAAATATATCGTTTAGATTCGTTGACTATCGGTGTAAAATAATTCTTCGCTGCTATAAGCATGGCCGTGATATAATCTCAAATATCATTAGGCTTCCAAACTAATTTCGAAATCAGAGTCTGTTTCAAAACAAGAGTCGATCTGTTTTACGATTAGAAATCCATTACTGAATTTCACTACCCACGAATCCATTAATCACTGCGAGTTTATACTCGCTGAACCTTACTGCATTGACAATTTGCAACTGTATTCTCAGAAATATACGTCAACCTATAACCGTATCGGATATCTCTTTGATAGCTTTCCAGTTGATTCCCTAGATCAAGTTACGACTTCGTTTCTAATCCAATCGATCCGTTTGCTAATTTATTCGGTACTCTGTCGGTCACTGTGTGATTTCCTTTAAAATCTCCTTGACAGAATTGTGAACAGTCTGAAATCTCGTTAATCGAGTCGCTGGCTGCCACTGCATTTACAAACTTGCTCCAAATGTTGTCGATGTATTTGCAATTATATATATCTAAGGACATGGTCCTAAGAAGATGATCAATCTACGCAGAACGAGAGCATCGTAACGAGAAAACGTACGAACGACCTTAAAAGAGGTCGAACAGATCGCCAATAAAAGGCAAGCAGTCGTGAGTTTCGTAGACAACGAATGACTCATTGATTATTGCATTCGTGTAGTAACCGCGGGGGCGGTTTTCGCTCATCTTTCGGTAGAAATGCAACCGTGGGACGCCTCAAGAAAGTCTTACGACAGCGTAAATTGAAATTTTTACGGAATTATTGATTTCAAACTGTCAGATAATCTATCTCCCATGAAACAATTAATTCTCTCTTTTTTTTTAAATATTCTCTCTTAATGACGAATGAGCATTTGTCTAAAGTGATTTTATACCATTCCCTACAATGTACGCATGTTACAACGACATGTGCGTTTCGATATTTTCCAAAGTAATTTTTCGACTAAAATATCTAACAGCTGAAATAAAATATCTGAAACGTCCAAAGTACCTAAATTCCAGTCTCCATAGACATTGCTAATCTCAACACGAGAAACCCTACCGCCGTTGCATTGTCGAGAAATACGGGATACGTATAGTCAAAGCTTCGAACACTAAAACAAGCCATCCCCGAGGAACGATACATAAAATTCCTGGTCTGGACGCAAACGGCAGGCTTTGTATTCATTACACTCGCCATTTGCGTGTTGGAAGAGTCGCGTCTCTGGACCACCAGCCGCGAAACGTGCGAATCCACCTTTGTACAAGCGTATTTACATTCACGTAGGAGCTAAATGGAAGTTGCATCGGGCAAGGAATGCAGCCTCGTGGGACATCCGTCCGTGAAACGTATGCATCGCGGTCGAACCACGTGGGACGTTCGTATACACTACTGTTCATAAGTCGACTCGAAGTAACAGTATTCGAGTATTGCCTAATTTGTACAAAAGTTAACGATAAATCAATAACTAGGAAATTAGAATAGAATCCGTAGGCACGTTCGATCGCCTGGCAATTTTATTACCTCGAGAAAATTTGTTCGTCGAATGAATTCTTCAACGTATCTTTTACCAAAGAATCTTCTGAGATAGTGAAATTCGGAGACAGAGCCCTGAGAACTTTCTCCCAAAATATCCTTCATCGAAGAATTTTCCGAGGTATTAAAGCTGTTAAGGTAATTCCTGGTTCTATAGAACGCGTAGAAATTCCAAACTTTTGAACGTCAGTGTACGTCCACTTGCTTGCGATTTTATTGCGGCTCGTACATCCTCCTGTCTTCCCAGAAAATCCTTTGCGTCCGTCTCCGGTGAATCGACTTATGTATCTTCCTCCTTGTAAGCCTTGTCGAGAGTCTCGAATGTTTCTCGTGGAGAATAGTAAGCCTTTGATTTGGGTTTAAGGCGTGTATACTATACCACACAGGGATTTTTTTTAGCAAACAGCGTGGGAGGATGACTGAGAAGTACGTATTTTCGTTTAGAGAGGAATTCGGTTTCGGAGTATTTTGTTTAAACTGTATTATCGAGGACTTTTCTGGAAAAAATGATTGACTTAATATACGAAACAGATGTACAGGTTTGAGTTTTCAAATGTAAGAGTGAAAGAAAAATACGACGTAGTAACGGGTATATTAAAAAAAAATTTCACTGATCCTACAAGCATAATTCAATATTTAATGCAAAATAAAAAAGGAACAAAGGAAATTTAATCTAATCAAAAATTCTAGCAAAGTAATTAAATTATTCAAAAAACGTGTCTAATTGGTGGTAGATATCACGAGGCACGTCTTCGCGTGTAGATGGTGTATCGCGATACTAACTGGGTTTTCGTGTCGAGTCAAGGTGTTTCCTACGTGAACGTAAACACGAGACCGTACGTCGGCCACGATACGAGAATCGCGAATGAATCGTGCCGATGGGAGGAAAGGAGAGAATCTCGTACGGCGGAAGAATCGCGAATAGTTTCGGTGCACACATACGCCATTCTGTCCAGGCAACGCTAATTGCTCAAGAACCTGCCATTAGTTTCTTCATTTCTCTCCCTTGCGACTACCAACTAGGATCGATCGGCGCGATCATTAATTGGACATGTCGATTAAAATTACTTGAATTTCTGAGACACTGGTAAATATTTTACAATTTTTACGTATCTTATTTCCGTCGATTAAACGTAAAGGTTAACGTAAATTTACGCAGGTTAAATATACGGAATATGAAAAAGTCAGGTGCGTCAATTTCCGATGATACTTATTATCACAGGTTAAAAGTATAAAATATAAGAAAAGTTCGTTATAAGATGTTCTTCAACCATCAATGGTGATAACGACGATAGAACAACATTTAATTTAACGGATGGCATTGAAACGTACGTAGCGAACGTAGTGAAAAAGAGAAAAGAAAAAGAAAATGGAAGGTAGTAGAGCGATAAAGTACAGAAGGATGCAGTGCATGCACTCCATGCAGCCAGTTGCATGCCATTTGCACTTCCTCCACGCATTGTTCGGTTTCCCTCCGACTTTCGAGGACCTCGTATGCAACGAGGCAAGTTGAGTTAGGTCAACCCTCGATCCGAGGCTGCGTATTCCTCCTCGGATGCATTGTTCCCGCGATGCACCATATTGCATTCCATTATTTCGAGCACATGCGTGCAACCGAGGCAACGATTGATTCGCGAGGGGAGTTGAATTTTACTCGAAATTTCCACTAAACTTGTTGCTGACAAATCGACGGTAACATCTTTCTTTCGAATATTTCGAATCGGTAAATTAGATTGATAGGGGAGATGATAGGAGAGAATTAGGTTGACGAGACTCACCTTGCAACAAAAATCCATGCAGCGCGAGGTTCATGGCTACGATCAATTCCTTCAGCCTGAAACAGAAGAATTTTTCGTGGTTAGTGATTAAATTCCTGGCAAAAATTTTATTTTATTTTACTTTCTCACGGTATTATTATGAAAGTATAAATTAGTGGATATTAATAAATGTTTGTTCAATATTGGATATAAATTTATCGAATTTATTCTATAATAAATAACGTAACGTCAATTGATATATATATATATATATATATATATATATATATATATATATATATATATTATTTGTCATATAGTAAGTGGAACATTATTTGAAATATTTATTATTTAGAAATTATTCTTTCAAATAGAGAAGAGATTGAGATCTGCGATAGCGTAGATGAAAATACACGTTTCAAATATGCACTGGTCAGGTTCAAGAGAGAATACGTAAAGTTTCCGAGCGGATAGGAATGAATTTACTTTGTTCAGAGATTCTTGTACGCCTTCGTGCAATTTAGCCGCAATTAGCATCTCTTAGCGTTGCATTATTGCCATCTATCATTCGTCAGTCTTGAAAAGCGGGAATTTTCTGATCGATCCCTCGATTCTGCTCGAACATTGCGTCCGTTCGATCAATTAAAAGCAATTAGTCTTATGAAAGACCACGTTTAAGCCGATCGTACATGAAATGCGCGGATAATTGTGGCGATTGTACTGCTCTTGGGCAACCTATCCGCGAAGCACATAATTTAGCGAAGTTCTCTAAACAGCGATCGAGTAGTCGTTTTGAACGAATTTTTCAATGTTAGTAAATGCTCCTTATTCTCGATGAAATACAATAAAAGAGAAAAAGAGAACAAACATCGAGCGTTTACAGAAAAGTACCAACTTTATAATCCATCGATCATTCAGCACACCTAGATCAATTCTCAAACTTGTTCAAACTCCGAAATCTAACATGCCACTACTTCAAACTGCTCCAAACTTTATCAAACAGGATTCAAACTTTTTCAAACAGGACCAAATAAAAAGCTACACGAGAGTACCAAACTACTAGAAAATTTAGGGTAGAAAAGAAATTTCGTCTAACTGGTTAAACGAAGCCACTGGAAGTCAGAGCTTCGATCATTCGGATCGATGAAATTCGAACATGTGCAGTGGATCAACGGTGGCGCACTCGAAAGTCCTCGTCGGAGCACAATGGCCGCGTTGCAGCGGAATTAATTCAGGTCGAGCACGTAGGAACACGAGCGGGTAACGGTGCCTCTTTGCAAGCCACAAAACGGCCAACGGAATTGTTTCTGGCACGGCAGACTTCTTTTCCCCGTTTTCGCGATCCTTGCTTAAGTACTGAGCCAATTAATAATCTCTTCCTATCTCATGTCAAAATTGATTCGATGCTCTTTACATCTCATCATTTTCATAGTACAAAATTATCATTAATCTTACTTCTATCGTTAAAGCTTACATTCATATACGTATAATTCGATCCATTTCATTTTTTGAAAACCTTGAAGATCCAACGATGTCAAACATCGTCAAATGCATCGATAACTACACCTATCGATAACTCCGATTTGCTTTACAATCGACGAAACGCTCGAACGAGTAATAAATAAATTCCGCGAAATGATCGTCATTGAATAAATGTGGGAAAGGAACGTTGGAAACGAAGAATGGAGGGATCCAGCGAGAGCAACAAAGTCAAGTAAAGTTTCGTCAGATCTTGTAATAGGAATGAACCACCCGATTGTGGTATTTTGTTTCGCTTAGCGCGTCACGAAAACGTCCACCGACGTCTTGGTCGATCGCGGCCCTCGTGGTGAATACGAAATCGAGCAACACGGCCGCCATTAACGTGCGTACAATTCCTGATGAGCCGTGCTCTTTCGTCTCCTGTACCGTAACCATTCGTCGAGGACTCGTCGGGAATTTCATGTACCGCGACCTCGTGGAACCAAAAATCTAAAAGTTTGATAAACTCTGAGAAATGAGTTTTTTAATATCAAACGTAACATACTGTTTGGTAATTCGTCGTTTTCTAAGGACGAAGAAGCAACGATAACGTAAGAAGTTGACGGACTTGCAGAATTTTGTTTTTTCGATATTAATGAAAAAGTTCTTCATAGATTTCCTATATACGATAGTTTTACATGAAAGTTTTATGGGAACTTTTTCTTTGAAAAATGTAACATAATGTTCGTCGGTTTGTCGTCTTCTTAGGACAAAGAAGTAACGCGAATGTAAGCATTTGATAGATTTCGAGCAAATATACGCGAGCTTAAAGAATCGTTTACGTTGCCCCAGGGAGAAATGGAAATGTGCAGTTATGTGAAAATTGTGATTCATGCAAGATATGATCGTACGCATGGTTGCACGGTTTCTTTCTTTCCTTTGCATCCGTGGCGATCCTCTTTCGCCTTAAAGACGATTTTCACCTTACGTAAAACCGGCACATCGGCCGTGACTCGTTTCCATGGCGAACGACTTTCCCCGATTCTGTATCGCGAACGTTGTACAGTTTAAAAACGATCGATGCCACGCCTTTGGATACTTGCCAGATAATCATATGGTTACTTTTCTCATTACAAACGATTTTACGCTCTTTTCACTCGTCGGGTACAAGCTTTCGTACAACGAATTTTTGGTATTGCTTGCGTATAATGATCATTTTTCGTCTTATATAAAAAAAAATGGAATTTAATTTTTTGCCTTACATAAAAGTTCATTACAATGAACAATGATTTACATCTGCCTGTTTTACGATATTCTTCCTTGAGTTACTTAACAGTTTTTGATCAAATCTTACTTCAAAGTTCCACACAGCAGTTTATATAATTCCTGTGCACTGTATACTTCACACCTGAGAACGGAACTTTACTTAAATAAACTAAAAAACTTTGCTTCTTTCACTCGCTGTAATTTCACTAGATCTGGTAGCGGATCAAACACTTTCCAACGATATCAAACTTGTTTGCTAATACAGTTCGCTAGGAATATATAAAGTATAGTACTTTCCAGTCATTTTTACTGTTACATAGCTACTTACTATTTCAGTAAGGATCAAAGAGAAGAAACATGTAAAAATGTCCATACCGAGTAAATATTTCTTTCTGCTTTTCCCTTTCTATTTTTAAAAGTAGAAAATTCAAGGACGTCTGGAAAGGCTACTTGACGAGCGACGACTGTATTATGTGCAGGTGAATTCGTGTAAAGAACCTCTAAGCAGGTCGTTTCGTAATTGATTACGGGTCTCATTGATGATTGCAATTAAGCTGTTACACGAATCCTTAACTTTTTGCCTACCTAAAAATCTAATCAAATTTAACGTATTATCGTCATAATCTAAGCTAATCTATCTAACTTGATTTAATTTAAGCTAATCTAATCTGACCTGATCCATTTTGAATCAAATAGCATTCAGTCGTACAAAGTGCTTCGAAACTCGAAATTCGCATTAGAAAGTCGAAGACCGAAATTCAGCTGCGCGAAGCCACGGGGACAACGTCTGAATGCACCGGAGGATCTAGATCACGGAGGACGAGGATCGACACGCGAGGCCGCGGGCAATATCCGGTCGATCGATCTACGAGCGGAAACGAGGACCGTTCTCCTTTCAGAAAAGGGATTGTTCCACTCGACTATAACGTAACACGTTCAATCGTCTCGGGAAAATCGTTTTCTTCGAAACGTAGCGAGGGCGAGTTCGTGATGACTCTGTGTGCCGGGACGAAGTCGATCGATCGTTTTAGAAAGTCGAGGATGCGCTCGAGAAGGATCTTAAATCATTCGTTGGCAAATAAATCCTCCGTTGCCGTTACCTTGACACTTAACGACGCTGTTATGAATATTGTAATGTGGTCGAGATTGAAATAGCCATGGAACGGTGAAATGTTAATTTGTTCGAGGAAACGTTTGCAAATTTTTACGCTTTTTACGAAGAAAGATTCTTTCCTAAGACAAAGACAGGTGTCGTTGACGCGTAATGTGAGTTACGACTTAACCCTTAAATCGAAGATTAGGAAATAGAAAATTGAGACGTGCAAGATTAAGAACTAAATCATTTGCTTGATCTTTGCATCGCTGTGTTCTACTACGGTCACTTTCATTATTCCGATTTTATTTTTCTAACGAAAATATATCACGATACATCTAAATCTATCATACGTTAATCTTCTTATACATTTGCTGGCTATTTACTATATTTTACGTTGAAGCGAAGAAAACAGAAGTAGTCCACGATCCATTCATCCGCGGATCTAGAATCCTCGATTCGCAACTCTCGATCTCGAGGCTGATTTATGTATCCCCGAGTGGATTCCGTGTGCTCTAGAAAGATTTTCTCCGTCGATAGCTCGTTCAATCGTTGCGCTTTTACATAAACCGAGGACACAGGTGTTCCTTCAGGGCTAGAAAGAAAGCTACGCGCTCGACTTTTCATGTTTTTGACCGAGTATCGTCGCGATAGCGATCGATTAGGCAAGAAGAACACGACGAAGAGTCGATCGACCCAGCGATAATTAACTGGTTACGTAAAGTTGTAAGAAAGAAGGATGAATCGTCGCGTGGATGAAATTCTTCCCGATGTATTCCCGGATAGAAAATGAATCGACTAGAGTACTAAATATAAATATAATTTTGGATATTTAGGCATGTCTCTGTTATAAAAGATAAATTTCCTTTTAGGAATTTGCTTTCGAAAGCCTAAACTATTTTAATTCGCAGGCCATCAAAATTCTAAATATGTGAAAACCTAAAATATATGTATTCCAATTCTACCTGAATTTCAAAGATTTGACAGCTTAAAATATTCTAATTTCCAGAGCATCCAAATATTTGAGATTTGAAAATACCTAAATTCTCGAACTATCTGAATGCCAAATATTTGCATCCGTAAATTACGCGCGTCTTGCAAAATTCATCGACCATGGAATATCAAGAAACTATTTAGAATTATAACAGCGTTTCTATAACGAAAGATATTTAGAATTGCAATGGGCTATTTAGATCGACATTCGTTCGATCTCGAAATGGACTAGTTACTCTCCCGCATCGTGGGAATCGTACGATTTAGACAAAGACTAATTGATCACTGGCAAACGATGCTGCGTTTGCTTTCACTTTCCATAAAATCGTCTCGAATTGAAACATAACGTCCGAGGAAGGTGGAATCGTGCTACGAAATCGGCAATCGTAGACCAACGCGATGTCAGAAAGAGAATGGAGATTCGCTCTGCTCTCAACCAGCCATCCTTCGAGCTGATTCACTACGATTGCACGTAGAACGAATACGTTGAAAGCGAGGAGATCTGGATCATCGATTGAATATGTATAAACGTTCTAGAAAATAAGAATAAAACCATGTTTTTCAACGAAAAAAATTTCTTCATTCAGCTGTGATATTTTCATACAATTTAACTTCTGAGAATCCAAGGAAATAGTAAAAGTAACGGTAAAAGGACCGGTATAAGTCCTTAAGTCGTTTGTCAATAAAAAAATCAAATTATAAAGAATTGAGTTTCCGATATTCAAATACCCAAGACATCTTAGTTTTAATTGTTTAAGTTACTAACATATTGGAGGCCTCAAAATCCAAATTTCCAAACTAATTGAATCTCAAATATTCCCAATCCATTTAAATTCCCAAATATTATCCTATTTAAGTTACCAAGATATCCAAGTCCTTAAATTCCAATTCGCACTACCTGAATTCCAATCTAAATCTCTAAGTACCTGACTGATTAAACTTTCAAAAACCTACAACTGAGATATTTATCAAATTAAATAATGCGAAGAAAATATTTTGTTCGCCGAACAAGACAATACTCTGATGTGAATCGTAAAGGAACAATGAAATATTATAAAATACGTAGCGACAAGAGAAATTGCGTTACGATAATGTAACTATTTCCATACACAACTCTGCGCGTTATGCTTACACCATGTGCAAGAGCCAACGAAAAGAAAAATGGACGATTGTAACGAAACTTTCGGCTTTCCCCTTACGTTTGATCGAAGCTAGACCCGCTAGACCAGCGATTGCAGACTCAGATTATGTAAATTGTTACACATACAAAACAAATCTCCGTTCTCCGTTCGATCGCTCTTAAATGGCCGATTTGTTGATCGTAGCGCCGATACATTGATACGGTTAACTCGCGTGTGCCTTATTACACTTTCAAAATGCCCGCTGTCGAGGAATTCGAGCGACAATATTTTCAGCAAATGAAATTCGGCAGAACTCTGCGAGTTTATTAACACACAAAGAACGGGATAAATCGATCCTGCCTCGAATAATAATTTCGTCCGTTTATCCGCTGCTTCGGTGTATGGTGCGATTAGATTTTTGAACTCTTGGTTTCTTGGTTCTTTGCAAGTTTCAAATTCGGGGAGCTTAAAATTTTAAATTTAGAATTCCTCGTTTGCTTTGCGGAATTTTAACTTGCACGGTATCTAAATTCCGAGCTACGTACCTGAATTTCAAAATGCCTAAATTCCAAAGACATTTGGTCCCAGGATATTTAAATTCCCAGCTCTCGGTTTGTGTATCTGAATTCGAAAAGGTTTCCGAATTTCTAGATATCCAAATTAAAAAATACCTGGTTTCCAAAGAACATAAATCCATGTAGATACTTGAATTTCAAAATATACCTGGTCAAAAAGATACCTGAATTTCTAATCATTTTGATTCAGAAATTCTCGAATTCTTAAATCCATCGGTTCGTAATATTTATCGCCATCTACATAACCAGATATACTTATCGTTAAAGGTTTTCTGCAACGAATAATTTAATCTGAAGCACAGACCACCAAGCGTAACTCGGAATTCTAATCGCTACGATGTAAAACGTCGAAGAAATGAAATTACACTTCCACCGTGAGTCACTAGGGCCACATCAGCCAACCACGTTAACCGATCATTTATATCTCGCCGCGTTTCCGTGTTACAATAAATTCGCTATCGGGCGATCGCACACAGCGTAACATTATCCATATTTAATGCGCGTCTTTAATAAAACAGAATAAACGATTACGAAACGGTTACGAAAGCTACCGCCCGATGTTAGACTCCGTGAAATGTCAATTTTCTGCTCGCACCGTGATAAATAAACTTATTTACACTTTCGATCTTGCAACATTTTTCCCAATCGAACTGAACGTTATTATAATTCACCATGATCGCATAACCATGTCACCATAGAATCGAATATTTTTATTATTACGAGACTTCGAACCTCGTTTATTTTACTATGCACGTGTGAAAATTGAACAGGCTATAAATCGATCGTCCGTCCTTTCGCCAGACACTTTCGAGGAATTCATTAGAATTCGTTAGAAGTGTCGCGGCACGCTTCGATCGCATTTCGATGCATTCGACAACGAAATAGGGAAACAAATCCTGCTACAAATCTGTTCAACGTAAATCAGTGTCAACTGTTTTGGTGTGTTACAAATTTTACCAATTAGATTGGTCTATTAGTAAATGAAATACTCTCCTTTTTCACATGTATCTTTCACCATACGTGTAAATTAGAATTCAAAGTAATTACTATACGTATTTTAGTTGATCCTACATATTCCACGGTATCGTCATAGTAATAGAAACGTATAGAAATAATGTCAATGATACTGTAATACAAAGTACATATGCAATGACGAGCTAATCGTCAACGGATCGATATGTAAATGCCACGATAAATACAATGACGTGCCAGTAGCACGTTTCTCGTAGCAACTGTGTATGATCTTTCGATATGGAGAAAATATTGGGTTTTTAGTGTCCTAATTTGACTTTAGGGTTTGAGGGATTGGATTTTTACTGACATTGGGCGTTACCTCAACATGAATTCTCAAAGCGATTACAGAGTCACTTTCTCCTTTTTGAAAAGGCCGGATCGATGATGTCAATCGTAAAGAATATCGAACTCTCATACGATACTGTAAATTTCTCTTTACGACTGTAGCCGAAACACGTTCGATCGTTTCAGCGACGTTTACATGTTGTTACAAAGTACTGCACGCCCACGTAACGCCGGTGTAAACGAGGTCGTGTGTAATAGACAGAGTTCTTCAGAGCCCAGCTCGCTCTTTGCTTTCTTCTATTCCATACTTTGCCGTCTTCCGTTACCCATTTCATTTCGCTGATCTTGGAATTGCTGCGCATCTTCTAGTGATACGTTTAACCAGATGAATCAGAAGTTGCAGGATAGTTACGAAGCATTCCGGGGTCAAGAGACTTTAAACTTCATAATCGTGAAATCTTATGTTCCTGCTAAAGGAACCTCGCGGCTATGTAATCTGGCCATGATCGTCACAGAGCCACAAAATGTAGGCCGTTGTTGCAGACCGTACAGAAGCTTTAGGCTTCGAACCTTTAGCAAGAAATGGTACTGCATTTAGACTATTTGAAAGTTTAACGAATTTCACGCTTCTGCCGTGCTAACGCAACTAACAGCTAACATTTTTGGCTGCAAGCTTTTTTAACTCAAATTGAAGGGGTAAAATCAACCCTCCAAATGTCGATACCATAAGCCTTCGCCAAAGTTAAGATTAAGATTTGGACGACGGTTGGATGATTCCATAGCCGGGTTGCAAAATGCATAAAATTTTGTTTGATTACAGTACCCATGTACACCGATGTTTTCGCAATAAAGAATGTAATTTTTCATTGTTAAATGCACAGTCGCTGTATTTTTTCAAACTAGCAGCTTCATGGTGCCGTGCGCTTAACAGAAATACTTTCACGAATGATCGAATGAGAAGAAGCTTCTTCGATACCCATCGTATTTCTGTCAATGTCTATTTTGTCAGATTAGATCGACCAGCCAAAGGAATTCGTCCGAAATCGACAACGAAGGAAATGAAATCCTCGTAGCGGAGAATGGAGTTACTGTAGTGTATCGGTGTATACACAGGGTATCTCATTGAAATCGAACGTCTAGATTATTTTCATTGTTATCGACGATAAAATAAGATAACGTAAACCCCTGTTAATAATTTTCAGGATGTTTTTATGAATTAACTTTTTTTTTATCATAAACTATACATTTCTTATAAAATGATAGAAAATATATTATTACTATGCAAAGGATATCAGTGGCCTTAGATCGCTCTTCAAGATAATCTTGCGCGAACAAACTTTTTTCAATAGTTTCAATAGCAGTGAAAGTATCGGAGATACTTAATTTCAGCGAGACACTCTATATAGCAAACGAGAAATGAATTCACCCAGCTATCTTCGAATCGCGAAACATCTACCGAATCTATTAACATCGAATAGAACACAGATGTCTCCGTAAAAGAGATATCGCGTTAGAAACGAGATTGAACGATTAAACAGAAAATCTGATCGGGTCTCGATCGCTATTGACGTCTCATTTGCATTACAAATCAGTCTTTCCCACTGTAATTTTCGTACCTCCTTGTTCGTTATAAAGGTTAACAGCTCAATTTTGAGATTAACTGATTCAAGATTAGTACGTGAAGCAGTTAAACGTGAGATAATTACAAGTTTGGACCGCAAAAGATTGTTATATTTTCTATAAATAAATCATGTGGCGGAAGATATAGTACATATATATATATTATTGTAAAAAGTTATAACTTATAGTCAGTTCGTAATAACGATGCCACGATCATTTTAGAAATCAATTTTCTTGAAAACGAAACCTGCTACAAGAAAACTTATTCCACATTTTCGACTCGATTTTTTCAAAAGGATTGCATTTCACGAATTAAAATATTGTTACATGTCTTGCCGAGAGAAAGCTGTTTACTCTCAGAGACCATCTGTAGAGAACTAGAACTTTGTTAGAAAAACGTAATACTCGAGCTAGTAAGAAGAACGAAATCGTCGGTCTCCGTTAATCTTCGTTGAAACGCTGCTCGATTAACGTGTTTGGTTCGATTCAGTCTCAAGTAGATTCACCGAGGGCTCTGACGTTTTCCATTTTCTTTGACGGCTTTATTGAATGGAGCAGGCGTAACGATGGTGAAACTGTGCCTCAGCTGTTGAAAGTCAATCTGAGAGTTGAAACTCGAAAAAAGAAGCTTACGAGTGAATCCAGATGAAAAGCAGAGGTACAAGGCCGGAGGTACATTGCATTTTGTAATGCCTGATTCACGCTGCACGCTTCGCTGTCCTCGAAGCAGCTCAAGCCACGTTCACGCTTGCACGGATCATTGATTCGATCTTCGAATGTTTCGTAAAAAATTTTCTCACAAGTCCCAGCGATAAATTAACAATGATAAATTCGACGGAGCTACGTTTTCGAGAAAATTGGATCTGAAATATCGCAAGTTAACCAAGCGAACGCGTATTTGACAAATTTTCAAACCCGGTTTTCTCAAAAACGAGATCTCCATCGAGAAAACATTATTCCATATTCTCGACTCATTTTTGTACATGAAATAATCTCCAGCTCGAGCATTTCATCTCGCGTCCATGAATCTTGCTTCAGTAAGAAAGACAAATAAAATTTCACTAAAACTAGGTATGCAAGATTTCAAAATCGCGAACTATATTACTCATTTAGATCACGTGTATCTATATGATTATATAATAATTTATACAATTATATAACGGCAATTAGCCAACCATACGATAAAATTATCGTTCAAAACCCGTTGATTTCGAATATTTATATAAGTGGTGGTAATGAAGTGTAAAGGAAGAAGTTTTTTCTAACTGCGGTTTCGAGAACGAAGAAGAAAAGGGGCAAAACCATGGAATGCACAGTGAGAACCGTTCTTTCCGTAATACGATACATTCGGGAAAGTACCACAATACATTTTGCCGAGTAAAAACCGACTTACGTAACACGGTATCGATTATCGTTAGAGAGTTATCGATCGCGAACGGATAGAACAAGAAAAGCAGGGAAAAAAGGAATGCAGCACTTTTTGTACACTTTCTAAGTGCATTGTGGAAAACTCTCACGATATTGGATAGTGTGAATTCATCGTCTGGTCGAAGAATTGCGAACACGAATAGGTACGAGGAAGAAAAGATTCGCGAATATTAGTGATTTTGCGATAGAAGGAATTTTTAAAATATTTTACTATTTGCAGATTAATAATATTTTAGGAATTTGTTATTGAAAAGTAGGAGAATTCGAAATGAGAACCAAAGAATTATAAATATCAATTCCAATGCAAAATTTCTACAAAAGATTCGTTTAAATCTGAGAAGCAATTTTCTGTATCGATTAGTTTTCAATAAAATTGTAAATCATCTTTCACACATCGAACGACAAATTCAATTTTTTCAATCGATTTTTCCAGCTTTCCTGTTCACGTTACACGTTTTTCCGAAGGAGAAGTGACGGTGTCTCGCGAGGAAATGTGAAGTCGATACGCGTCGATCGTCATCGCCGGGTAATCAATAGTCGCTGACTGGCTTGCGATTCGTGGATAACTTGGCGAGTGACAAAACTCGGTATTTTTCACCGTATTATCTAAGACGCGAATTACGAGGAAAGCAGAGCAAAGAGTAAAACCGTCGTTCTCGAATCCGCGCATTTGCATATTACTTCGAGTACTCGCGCCTTATATTTTTTATTTCTTTCGATTACCCAAGAAATCCTGTTCCGAGTCGTGTTTTACGTAATATCCAGCCAGACGAGAAGCTTGAAATATTTGCTATATACTATTATGTAGATCGCTCGAGATTTTATCAAATAGAATTTATAATCCAAAGACTTCAGAAAATTATAATCTTTATCAATGCGATAAAATAAGATAGTCCTTCGACGATCTTCGTATATGGAAAGCTCTAGTAATGACACTGCGCGAAATCCAGCAATTTTCTACCCTCTAATCACTATATCTCCGCAAGCAACAAATTATTTTACATTTTCTACGATCCCCATACATTAACTAAACAAGTTGCTACAAGAGTCAACTGTGATACGTATCCAACTACGGAACGCGTAATTGCAAAAGGACGCAGGATAAATAGAATTTATCAAATAGTCTCGATTATTTTATACGTATCAAGCCCACAGCGTGCAATTGCAAAAAGAAAGTAGAATATAAAGCAGATCAGGCTCGAGTAGATAATTATGACCGAAAATGTAGAAAATAAATAGGGTTTATTGATTGATATCGAGCATTTTTCTCGTTCACGGTTGGCGGTCTTACGCACGATTACCGACCTTTAGAAAGAATGCAGACATTTGAACAAGTGGTTATCGAAAACGAAAGCTAACTGGTTACCCGGTTGTCCAGCAACTATCGCTTCTGGCGGTTCTGGTCTTCTTGTTGCCGCGCCGCAATGGCAATATCCTACTCGATAGTCCAAGTTTCTCTGTTTCGATTCGGAAACACACAGCGAGCTTTATGTAACTGACTGGCACAGTGAAATGTCAGCCATTTGTTGTCCAATCTTTTCACGCGGTTTTCTAAAATTGTCGCGTGCCACTTTTTCATCGTTAGGATGAAATTAACGACGCTGTTTGTTTAGGGAGAAATTTCTGTCGCTATTATATTACAACGACTGTTACTGGTGTTGTTAGTGTTGATAGCGATTATTAAGCATGAATAATTTCTTTAAATTGACACAAGCAATTTTCTATTGAAAGCAGATTGACGTGACCACAGTAACGTTTTTTTTTAAATGGAATATCTCTGCAACTATCGTAATTTCTTTTCTGTCGTCGGAATTCCTGTTATTAGTCGTTTCTCGCAGTAATTGGAGCAGTTAGACTGCGGATATTTATGCAAATTCGTGTTACCGAGAGTATAATTTAAAAAGTGCAGGCTCGTAAGAAAAGCGTTTTTCCAAGCACCGTAGAAAGCGCCGTACTTTGGACATTTTACCAATATACCGATTGAGGAAGCATAAATAACCATAAGAATTCTCAAGACTATAATCGACACACGATAATTGAATGTAAATCATTAGCGTCTGGGATCGATAGGATTTTAACACGAGCAATATTCATCTTTAAAACGAGACCAGTATAAATTCACGAGAAAGCTCATTAATTGGGCTGTACGATATCCAGAAACGGTTTTCATTAATGAAAATCGTTTCTCCTATGGCGGATCGTTCGATAATTCAACAGACGATTCACGGTTCTAAACCGGTTCTACGAGTGTGGTCCAGCCGGAGAAAGGCGTTCATTCACGGCCCGAACAATAAATTATTGTGTCGAATTGAACCGCATAAATTGAAACGGCGAACAATGGAATTTACGCTATCCCTTCGATTACGTGGTTCATTGTGTTCCGCCAGTCACAAAAGAAACCAAATACACGCGGGTATATGGCGCGAGATATGAAATGGGTAATCACCGATAAATCGAAAGCTATCCCGTTGAGCTAACCATTATCCGAAAGCATTTGGTGATTAGAAAGATGAATAATATTCAATTTTCGTCCCTTTTTAGTTTAATACGCACTTTGACAAATCTCTATACGCCATAGATTGGATTAAAATTCTTCGATGACAAAATTTTCGTATTATCGAGAAATTACTTTCCAGTTCAAGAAATTGTAGCTACTATCAAAGCTTCATTAGAATTGATGAAAATTCGTTAACTCTCTTTTCGTGGCTCATTCTCATAGGTTTTCTCTTTCAAGCACCTTTTGCGACACGCAGAGATTACGTTGAGCTTAATCCTTGTTAATAATATCGTTATAGCGTTATTATAGAATACTAGCAATATTATTACCAAAATTACCGATATCAAATTACTATAATTTTCTACGCGCAGGAACCATTATAGTTCTGGTCTGAACCAGCGTGAGCGGGTCGCAGCAATCACGGGGCATGCTAGTTGTATCACTGCAGAAATTTCACTATCGTCGTTGTATTTACTATATCTATTCCTCGTACGTTCTATATCACCGATAATAATATTATTATAATACAAGATCATGAAAATACAATTATCGATCAATTTTCATATCATTCGCTTTTACTTTTCTCCTTGCATGTATGTACGTGTATGTATGTACGTTTCCACTGATCGACCTTCTATCTAATTACATTTTTAAATGAAAGCCAATTACCCATTGAGAAAACGAAACGAAATACATAAAACCAGTTTGGATAAAATACTGCCATAATTCCTTATGACAACGAACCGATCCTTGGATCGTAGGCGAGGCAATAAACTTGCCTGCTGGAAAAATTGCAACAGGATTTTCCTCGTAAAGATCCAGTGATCCACTAGGATGTATGGCATTTAAATAGACGTTTCACGATGTAGGCTAAAAAAATCGAGAATTGTTCGCGGCGATCCGCTATCGCTGGTTTCTAATTGGTAGAAAGCACCAGCTGCCAGTGATTCCATTCTTTTTCTTGTTTCGCTCGAGCAGGCGGCGGAAAGAAGGCGAAAGAAAAGAACAAAAGGACGATAATCGGCGAGAGATCCAGTCACTGATTCGATCCTCGATGACAATGACCTCGACCCTTGGAATTTCGAAACTTTCCAATATTTCAGCGACTAATTTTTGAAGGCCGAAATGGTGAATCAATATGCTATAATTATCATTAAAGTAATTAATTATCTGATATAAAAAAGTTGCAAAAATTCCTCAAACGTGTTAATAAGTGAGTTTACAATGGCTTTGATATCGAACATTCCGATGAAACATCGATCAGCAACGTTAGCTCTATTTGTTATTGATTCGCGAGATTTATTACAAGCGATTTGCAATCCAGATCGCGTTTCTCGCGGCGCGAGTAAGAAAGCACTCCTGCTTACGACGTTATCTAACAACGAGAAATCTAGTGGTTCCGTTTCACTTCATGGTAAGGTACCATAAATCAAAGCAGCTCGCGTATTATCTTCGCTATCGAAGGCAATGTCGATGCCCCGTTCTAAATACGCGAATAAATCCACGGGATGTAAACGACTAGCATGGCGATTATAGAAATCGACTGAACGTTTTCCTTGATTATACATTGCCTAGGAATCGCACGCTTCCGAAATAAATCGATTTTAATCACTTATCCGTGGCTGTCGTTACTTTCGTTCAGGCTTTCCTCTATTTCCTTGCAAATTAGGTAAATGACATTTTAAAAGTCAAAACAGGATCAAAGTGGGATGAACTTTTGCTCATTGAGTAAAGATTCGATTCGGTCGAGGAACGTCGATACGAGATAATTTAATTTAAGATAACAGGGTAATCAAGAAAATGTGATTAAAATATACTGCTAAACATACCGCTAAAATACTACTACAAGCATACCTAGATAAAAGAATCTCCTAACGTTCGTTCAAGTCAAACGAAACCCATCACAGCTACCGAACTTTCATTCTATTCATTCAACTCTAAGAACTCTAAAAAGAATAAAAGAAGAAAAGTTTCTAATTGCTCTTTCCAAATAAATTCCCCTGAAAGAGCCTACGTCATCGACTTTGATTTGCGCGTGGCGTCTCTCATTTCACGGCTCCAGGAAGGAGAGATGCTCGTTGAATTGTCTTCGCGTGGTCATCAATCAGTGACACCGCGGAGGCACGCTTTCTTAATGCCACGCCGCCGTCGCAGCTCGCTAGACAAAAATAAAGATTCCACACCGCTGGCCGTAGAGGGGATTCCCTTGCGCAACAGGTGGCTAACCTGACAAGCGGACCCTACCCGCGAAAAAATCCCCGTCAGACGGCGCTATCCTGACGTACGCGTCGATAAATTAACGCTAGAAGTAGCGATGATTAAAGCGATCGTGTATTTGCATCGAAGACATAGATACGTAAAATATGTGAGAAAGTAAATAGCATAAACGAAGAAGTTCTTTGTTAGAATCATTAGAAGTAGTATACGTAAATGACAAGATTAAGAAAAATACACTTCCTTTGTTGGTATTAAAAATTGTTACTTTTGGCCATTGCATTGCAACGCTTCGATTAGCGTCATCGTTAAACTAATGCGATCTCGATTCTCGAGTAAGCAGAGGCAAAGTCCAGAGACAGTTCCGCGTTAACTTAACGTGTCCTTTTTACCGATCGAAACAGCATTTATGCAAACACGATCTCGCTAGAGATCACTTCTAGAGCAACGTGGTGTAACTGATTGCTTGGTACTTCCCTATGGAAAATCTGCACTAATGTCGGCTTCTGCTAGATTCAAACGTGGTAATTTAGAGATGTGGCGTTAAATTTATAGTGGGTACTACCGGTAATTGGTTTAAGTTCTGATACTTCAGGAAGCATTCAGCTGTTCCAGTATATTGGCAATATGGTGTTCTAATGGACGTGTGTCGAGATTTGTGGACTGTTTTGTAACGAAGTCTGCGAGGAAGTGAATCAATGATAAGTAGAAATTCCTTATGGGATCCGCATAGTAATTTAGAAATTTTTGTAAGCTACTGTGTGTCGAACATTATCACAACAAGGAAATGAAGCAATGATAGAAAGGTAATACTGACTTTTCGTAATCGATTCTGGGACCCGCGTGGCAATTTCAAAATTTTTGTAGGCTATTGTGTGTTTTATGCGAGACTGATCGAAATTGATGAAACGTTTTATGGGGAAGCTTGCGAAAAAATGAGATAACAATAATTGAAATTCTTCATACTACACATCTATAGCTTATTGTAGGACTCGCGTGGTGATTCAGAAATTTCTATAAATCATTAGGTATTGAATATTATCAGTACGTAGGTGGTGTTTAGATTACTCTTTGGTACGGAGAATTTATGAAGTATTTTATGGGAATGCTCGTGACGAAGCGAAGTAACGATGATTGGAAAGAACGACGTTGGCTATCTGCGGTTGTTAATTTGGGAAACTTAATGGCCCATTAAATACCTAACACGAAATTTGATAGTGTCGAGATTTATAGATAATTTCGTTTAAGATGATCGCGATGAAACACGTAAGAATTATTATATATATCTAATTCGGTTATCAGCGTCGATTAAAAATATTGTCCTACCAAAAAATGTCGAACGAAATATCCCAAGAATTTCAAGCATGTTGACGTCAGCAACAAACAATAAATTACACCAACAACGCAATTTGGAAATACCTGGAAGCTATGATGAGTATATTCCAGTCGTTTAAAGGTGTAACAATAAAAATTGTACCGATCGATCTAAGTCCATTATTTAAACCAGGATTTCTCCGTTATTCTTGCCAGTATATGGATAACTAATGATTATACTAATTTTGAAGTCTAATGGAATTCTCTGTACAAATTACCATAAGTAGGGACGCACATTAATAACTCGCTTGTCTATAAATACTGTTGTATTATAATGCTCAGGTGCTCGTAATGCTAGCAATTAAGATTAAAATCACGGACACTATTTTCGAAAGCCTTTTGCGTTGAGATCCAGGTGTTCTGGACGAAAGAAATGGAAGAAAATCGTTCAGAAAGTTACTCAACCCTGACTAATGTACGAACGAATCCCAGTAATCGGTTACTCATCTAGTAATTAGTCAAGTCTAAGCTGCGTTTTGAGACAATAATAATGAAGTTACAAATTGTAGGCTGCAGACTTCTCTTTTATAATTCAAAACACGGAAAATCTATCAAGCTAACGAATTTCTATTATTACGATCGTTAAATGCATATACACCGTTATGTAAAAGTTTCCTATCACATAGATTCTTCATTGTATGATCCAAAAGCGATATTTTAACGACTTGAAACCGATATTACGAGTAAAAAAATAGCAGTGCAAAAAAAAATACTATCATGTATTTATAAGGTATTAGTTGAGCTTCTTTAAAGTATCGCTACATGTACCATATCCATTAAAAATTGGTTATTCTATTAATTAAGTTGTTAAAATCAAGGTGAAAATTCTGAATGAAAAGGAAAATCGACGAACCTGAGGTGTCCTGCGCGACTCTCAATCCTTCAGGATCTTCTAGGGTTCTTTCAGCTGTTGTTCTCCCTGGGGATGTTCTCCTCGACAGAACGAGCTATCTGCCCCTGGAAGCACGCAGGATCTCGCGCATGTTACCGCACCGGACTCCCTCACAACGTGCACGAGTCATTCTGTGACACCCGCGAGTCCCTCATCCCCGTAATCGATCCTCGAAACACCATCCAAACCTCTGTGATCCGTCCCTGGATATTACCTTCTATTCACCTGAGTATCGTCACGAGTAAACACTTTCTCCCTCTCCCCTTTCTCTCTTTCTCTCTCTCTCTCTCTCTCTCTTTCTCCCTCACTCTCTCTCGCGCGCTCTCTCTCTCTCTCTCACACGCAGACACGAAAATAACCGCGATTGCACAGAACACGTCGACGATTATTTCTTCGAGTCACGAATTCCTACTGCGGCACGTGCCACGATCGGTTTCCAAACACCTGGAGGCCGACTCTGGATCAAGACTCTAGCAGCTAGAGTGTCTTGCGAGCTACGGTCGATTCCATGTATTTTAGAAAAAAGATGATGATTTCGTTAAAAGACGAAGCTTGATGTCTTGGTACCATAGACCATATTACGTGGATCATTTATTACCTATCACTTTTCAAGAATCTTTTTCAGAATTAACGGAGAACGGTAAGAGCACTGGTGAATGGGGTTGGAGGTAGATGAGAATGGGGAAGGGAACGCGGGAAATTCAAGGTTTCGAGTGCACGAGGGAACACACACGGGTGAAGAACACACGTCGAAGATTTGTCAACCTCGCTCGGTGGAAGCGGTCGTCAGACTAAAGTCGTCGTTCCACTGGAAACCGAGTACGTGCATGGCTTTCTTATCCCTCCTGTCAGCTCGAAATCTGTTCCTTCTCTCTCCTGCTCGGCTGGTTTGGTCGAGTTTCTCTGTTGCGCTGAGGACAGGCCCGCTCGTTCTCTCCCTCTCTACGCGGCTCTGTCACTCGGTCCAGAGTGGAGGGGAAACCGAGTCCAAGGATACGGTGGACAGCCAGGAAAAATTATTCGGACGCTTTGGAAACGGGGCTTTCGACGTCCATCGAGCTCTCGTCTGTGGGTTAAGAAAATTGGCAAGTTTCTTTAGAGTATAGGCATTTTTCAGGTATTTTTTTTTAGACCGCAACTTCTCCAACTTTTACGCGTCGAAAATGGTCATTTTTCGCGACCCACGCGAAGATTACACAAAGTGTCGAATTGCTGTCGACAGTTGATAAGCGATCCAAAGTTGATCTGATGCATAGCGGCTGCGATAAGTATTTGTACAAACATTATGGCTCAATTTCTAAGTACCTAAAATAAAAATTGACAAAATGACAAAAAAGTTAGGATAAGTTATTCGAGGATGGTAGTATTAAGTAGATTTTTAATAAAAATATCAAAGCACATTATTGATTGTCACAAATAATCGTAAATTAGTCCTTTAACTCCTTGCGAAATAAATTAGGTGTTATATGTAAATCAAAATAAAATAATTATTTCATCCAGCACATGTACGTCATAATATTGTATTTATTTAATGATATTTTTAACGATACTGATTTCATTACGAAAGTACTTTTTCACAATTTTTAGAATCATCGTTTCGCTCGAATAGGAATAGTAGTATAATCTTTCATAGTTGATTATGAACATAGTTTCTTCGTAGTTTCGAGCAACGTTACCCAAATTCAACTGCGACAAAAGTAATATTTTCTTTCGTAAATATGGAGAAACGTAAAAGGAACTCGTTATTCGATATAAATGCAGCAGAGTGCAATTCTAACACCTCGACTTGCTAGAACATTAACCTTGGAATAAAAAGAATACATTAACTTGAAAGGAACTGTATCTGCATCCGCTGCGATGGAAAGTAATTATCGATCAAGATCGAATTCTCAAACGGAAGAAAAATTCGCCACGTGTAAAAATAAATGAAACATTGTAAAGTCAATAATAAATCACGAGAAGAGAATAAAATCGTTTTCCTCGTATTAAAATTGGAATTTTCACTGTAATAAATATTGCCAAAAATCGTTAACTAATTTGTCACGCGCTAACCACATGCTCGATGCATAACGAGGTGAAAGAAGAGAAAGGCCAGTAAGCAGATTAATGTATCGCCCTGTAACGCAGCGTAACATCCTGTAACGCAGCGTGTACAATGGCTCATGAAAGTATTCAAATACGTAACCATAGAAAATTGTTCGGAAACTTTCTGTAACTTCGTCGATACTTGCAGCAGCATAGGGTTTAGCCGACGTACGTTCAATTTCAGGTCTAGTTTAACACTGTATAGCATGAAATGATACGATATAGCGAGTCGTTTTCGTCTCGACACCCACTATATCATGGATAAAAAATGTAGGGTCTCGTTTAAAACAGTCAGTTTGATCTTAAAATCTTTCCCGTCACTTTACCCACGCAAAAATTATTTATACCACATAATGTCTCCTTTTGTTATCATATAACTTTGAAATGGCCCGCGAGATATTCCAACTTTCTCGTTTAAATGTAACAGCCGTATTCAACGTTAGGAAGATTTACGATAAAAGTATGAAATTTCATTATCGTGACGTTAACGTATGATCGGAATATCCGTGTGACTTTTCTACGTGAAATAAATGTTGATCGTGGGATGAATATCGCATCGAGAGTCTCATAATTCGGAATAGGGGTAGTTTTAAGGCTAAATGTGAACTGTAAGTGTTCAAGTACTTTGAAAAGCCTCTGTATATGAATACAGGCTGCAAATATTCGTGAAGCGCGATTTTGGGATTGTAATTTCGTACTCGAATCGGTATCTCCTCCTCTGCTTGGAAACTTTCTACACGCAGCTACCTTGAAGGATCGAGAGCAATTGAGATATAGATTAATCAGCTCTGAAATGTATTAACGAAATCGTCAATTATAGTGGGTGGGCGTGGTCCAGACGTCATAGCGATCTTTTTATTCCGTGCTTACGAGACAGATGTGGTAATTCGAATTGGTGGGCCTTGAAATTAAAAGTTCTATCGAACTTTGTACCTTTATTGCCTAACAAAACTCATATGCTACGGTTTCGTATTTGAAATTACGCGTTTCTATTGTATAATACAGAAGCTATCGAATTAGCAATCTTCTGATTAATCAGCGCGAAAAGAAATCGGCGACGAAACAAACGAATTGAAATTCCAAAAAATTGCAATTTTCCAATTAATCCACGTGAAGGGTACTAAATTCTAAAACAGTCGACCAAAAGTTCGCAATTTTCCAACCATTCTACTTGAAAATGTGCAAATGATAAGAAAGCTTCGTTAACGTTATTGGATTGTGCCGTTCTACAGTCGCGAACGCATACGCAATGCGTATGATTGATTGACCGAAGAACAAAGGTTCTCGGACGACGAAGAAAAAAATTCGATCGCACGGCATTGAGATAGCGGGTTGGAATTCCTACTTTTCCCCGTGCTGTTGTACGAGAACGACACGAAAATAGAACAGACAGGAAGGCGGAGAGAAAGAGAGTGCCGCAACGAGAGCCCCCAGAATCAGCTGAGAAAAGTGCGAGGGAAAAGTGAGCTGGATGGCCTTCGCGACAATTCACTCGTTACCTCTTGTTTCAATTCGCGCCGTTCGAATTCACCTCCGCCGGCTTTCCGTCAATTCTCGCCGATCGATTCGAAAGCTACCGCCTCCTGACCATTTTTGGACAAAGCTACATTGCTTAATAAACACGCAATATCTCATAATTAAACTGTGGATATTCGTACAAATTTATATTTTTACGAACGCAACTATGGAAATGGAACCTAAATAGAAATTTGTCTCATCGGCTAAATATTACAACGAATATTCGGAGTATTTTACACATTTCTGTATATTATATGTATCCCCTGTGTTTTGGCACGATCAAAAGAACAAATGCCCTGTTTATTCGTAACTAGACTGCGGGGATATTTATCCAACGATTTATATTTTGATGAATATAATAAATTTAATAAATGGAACTCGGGTAGAAAATTGCTTCGCCTACTAAACGTTGTATCGTTGTAACGTTGTATCACGCGTATTCTGTGCGTTTTAGCACCTTTTATTTTCCAAAATTTAAATGCATAAAAATTCGCGGTCTATACATAAGAAATTCGGTGGAGATATTAACCGCATTTTTTATTTTCCTCGCGAATATTCGTAGCTGCTCTATGCTGGTCGAAATTTATGCCAATTCGGGATCTCTCTCGGAAATAATCGATATTCCATATGTGGAATGTCGCAGACACGAAATCCAACTTGCTGTAACGTATCTTTAATGAAATACGACTGATCGAAGGCCAATGGAAAGAAAAACTGGTCGGTTTTTATTGTTAAATCCTAATCGATGTAAATCTTCGCACGATAATGAAATTTATGAATGCTCGATCAAGGAAGTGAAAGGTTTTATAGGAATGGAAACTGAATTCTTTCGTAATTGGTCAAAGATGCATCTGTGCATCGAACGAATCGGAAAGATCACAAGGGAATAAGAGCGTGGCGGATAAAGGCGGATCTCGAGCGTGTCTGTTATCGATCCTGGTAGACATCCATCGATCGACCAACGATCTTCAAATTATTCAGGAAATTCTTAATTTCTTAACGATATAAGAATTAAACTGATCGGATAAGAATTTTAATTCTAAGGTACAAAATCCAATTACGATCTCCTAGGAATTTCCGAAACTTTAATTTTTCTGAACCGATCTCCTCTGTATAACGCGATCGAATTAATCGAATCAAAGGAACTCCATTTCGCAATTGCATCCGCAGCTATATAGAAGGAAACAATTCTCGGGATACGTAAACTAAAAAAAGAAGAAAGAAACATGTAACACTTTCGGTCACTGAAAAAGAGGAGATAATAACTCATAATTATTCAGGATTTAAAATTGCCCGTCATTATTCTATCAATTGTGTGATTTATTTCAGAAGCGTGTTGATATTCTGATATTATTTCATCGGTGTTATCAACTTTCCTGGAGATCTGTCGACACCGTGATCAAGCCCAATTAAGACGACTGTAGCGTAATTAAAATATCGAGTGGCGTGGCCGTTCTAATTATTACACAAAGCCGATCTTAACTCGGCTAATGTCTGCAGCGTAAAAAGAATCCGATCCTTGGCGGCTGCAGAAATCGGTGTTCTGGCATACGACGATCGTATTAAAGCTGGCAACTGGCAGAGAAAGGCGGCCACCCACTGCTTACACAACGCTTTGCTCCAGTTATTAGTATGTGACTCTTTCGCGGATCGGCCTGACGAACCGTGGATCGACAGGATTGTCATCCATCTTAAAGAACGTACGGTGACTCAGGAACACCAAGTTTCTACTTGTAGACTGAGAATCATCCTAACTCTAAATTGATTTATAATCATTAATTACGAATTCCGTATTTAAATATACTAAGAAACGAATAAGTTAAATTTCAAACTAACAATCACAGTAATTAATTATAGGAATATGCAATGCCAAATTTATACTTTGTAAAAACTAATCTATCGTAACTAATTTTTGATCGCCCGATTAAACGAATTTCACACTAACAAATAACTCGATTAAGTTAAATCCCAGACTAATCTCCCACTCGCCAGATACCAATGATCGATTATTGCCGATTCATCGGCTCTAACAAGAGAAAGGTACAAGCCAACGCAAACCGAATTAAAACGTTTCTAGTTTCAATTAAATCATCAAAAACGTTGTACTATCCGCTCCGCGTGAAATTTCAATGTCATCCGAGCGATTGATTAATGAACGTCGTCGTGGCCGATGAAAGTGTTATCATTTCACAATGCCACGTAACAGAGGCCGCCATTGTCAGGCTGGTTATCTACGTGCTACCAGAACTGACTGCCACAACAATACCAGACAAGCGATAGTCTCTGCATAATATTAACGCCATTCTCTGTCGTAACTTTATTATCGGCTGGCCTGCCTACAAATATCGTTGACCCATAGAGAACCGTTCGTAATTACCACGGACACCCGCAATTTCCGCCTCAACCCTTCGTTCCGTTCGAATAAGAATTAATTCGCCGGGAATAAGCCGTTTTATGGGGGAGACCGGCGTTTTCCAATTTTGCAATTTGCGTACAAAGTTAGGATTTCTGTCAGGATCTCTTCTCGAGAAATATAATTGTTTGTAATAAACGACCACATCTCTTTTATCGATATTTTATAATTTGAATGCTTCTCGTTGTTTGCTTGTGCTCTTTCGTTAAATTATTTCTTCGCCAATAACACGCATGAAAAATTTGATCGATAGAACGACGCAGTCATTTGCTTACGCAAGTGCGTTTTGCAATTTAGTCGAAGAGGCTAACATTGAATACGTGCGACGAATTAAATCACGCATAAACGTATGCGCGCATATTCGCGAATAAACAAGAAATGGAAATAAAAATTTCTTCAATCACGGGGTTTGTTCGAACGAAAGTACGATCGATCGAACGACGAGTTTAAAATGCAATTTACGGACGGCGCACGCGAATCGCCGAGCAGTTAACCTTTGATAATTATCGAACTGAAACGCTTCCGTCGAGAAAAATCCTCTAAATGTCGCTGGCCACTCTCTCCCCCTTTTATCGCAACGTTGCATCAGTGATTACGTGTTGGTCGACCGATTTTTCTCCAATGTGAAGGCAAACTGATTTACAATTAGCCAAGTATTCGCGCAGCATTTTCTTCTTTTATATTACCAGGACAGGTACGAATTAGGAAAATGTGAAAGTAAAGACGTAGTGTAATCACGCGTTTTTGTCGCTATGATTGATATTCTAGCAGTCCAGTCGATAAGAAAATTTCGTAAATTATTGTAGAAAATAGAATATATAGGATTGAGAGAAAGTTTGAAATTTTTGCATCGAGAATTTCACGTGAAAGACACATTGTGTTCACCGATCCACTGAATTAAGCTTTTAACTCCAATTCCGATTTCGCTTCTTTTTACGTTCCAGAAAAATATTCAGCTGTCTGGAAATTCTTCGTGGAAGCATTATCCACTTTCTATGAAAATTACATTGAATCTATATATATTCTGCACCACAAATTTACAAATAACAGATAATTTCTTACCACGTCGACTCTCTCTCTCTCTCTCTCTCTCTCCGTCTTTGTCAAACGTTGAAATTTAAAGATACGTTTAAAACGAAAATGATTGCGTGCAAACGCATCGAGGGATGGATAATTTCAACAAATACGAAATAATCTGCGCTGAAAACGCGATGGCGCACGTGTGGCCTATAGTATCACAGCGTCGAGCAATTTACCGGTCGGCTCCGGAGGAAAAGGCCTTGCAAATGTCCCTTGCTCTTTTCTAATCATATTAGCATATCTAGGTGAACCGTGGCTCCCAAGAGTGATTGTACAGATAGGCGATACCAGAGGCCATTTCCTTTTATCGTTCTCGTAGACAGAGCGACAAATGCCGCGTAACTGCCACGCGGATATGTGACTGTCGTAAGGGGCTCTCCCACTCGTTTCGCGCCACGTATAAGCCTCGGTTTCTGCAGATACAGCGGATCTCGTTCCTGTTTTGCAAGCTGTTGTCGAGATCCGCGATCGATCTAACGATCGTCCGACAGATTAATTCCCCTGATTCACAGAAAGAGAATCCTTCAAACGACACAAACGGGTCTGACGACTTCATTTGCCTATTTACTTTCCTGAAATATGGTCAAGATAATTAATGGCGATTTAAGTAACTTGGTATTCATTCCTAGAATTCGTATTAATTCTTCTGCAATAATTCTCGTATAGGATTCGTAAGATGAATTTGTGTGGTAGATTCCTTTTTAGTTTTGAATCGAGTTTGGAGAATTGGTATCCAACAAATAAAATAATCATTTTGGTAATGTTACATAGACAATGGCCTGACCAAGTATTATACTTTCGGTTAAATTAGGATACAACCTTTGAACTTCATATAGGAAAGAAGAAAAATAACCGCGTTGGATACAATGGTATTTAAAATGTGATATTTATTGAACTTTTAGATATGCAGGAAAAATGAATAAAAATAAACATCCCATACAATTTCCAATGTGATATTCGTATAAGGAAAAGAGTTTGAAACTTAAACTCATCTCTTAATGATTCAGCAATGGAAATCGAGGAAGAAGATTCGTTCATTTGCCGATAATAATCATAAATCACCGACCAAATTTGACAATTACTGAAATAGATCCGCAGCGGGTTACCTAAGAGCCAGTTACCCAACGTAGCTCTCCTCTTCCTACACTTCGCTACTTCATACAGATCGCAGAAACGCGAACCCATTAATTTCCTCTCCGTAGTCGCGAACAGACCCGCGCGGAACGTAAGTTTCCAGGCCGAGCAAACGGCATTAAATTCGCGATTTATCATCCTGAAATCGTATCCTTTCACAAAAGACCTAACCTAAAATTAATCCTCCCATCGGGCCAATTAATCACGACTGGTACGTTTCAATGTAACGCTTCATTGCACGAAAAATTGACGTATCGATGTCCATACGAACCGTACAATACGTCTCATAACTGCAAAACTACCCTAAAAATTTTCCACTTTTACGCGCTATATATTATACAATCGATTTCCGTGAAAATAATGACTCGTATGGTCGAGAAAGTTTATTATCTTCTCTTGACGCGTTGGCTATCGCGGTGGTCGTAGGTGACGCACGTTCCATTATATTTTGTAAAACAATTGAAATAAAATAAGTTTTATGGACTCAAAATGATCAGTTGTCAGTTATCATTTTGTAGTTACAAAAGTGCAATTTTTCTATGAGATCGTGATTCGAGGACCAGGGCCTGTTCCATTCACTTGCAATTATCTAGAAGAGCATAGTACATTAAGTTGGATTTGATAATTATTAAAATTGAATCGAATAATATGCAAAAATTGAAGGTTTCGAGCGATGTTGCAGTTGCGAGACACGGTGTATTGGACTAAATATACCAGAGAATAAAGAGAATTACGTCAGTAATCGGTAGAACGGCGCCATTTTCGGCGCTCGATTGCGCCATTTTGCGATCATTTATAGGATAAGCGAGAATTTCGGAGGGCACGCGCGTGAGATAATAAAAGGCTCGTTGAGTAAAGCGTCGAGTCACTTTAGAAGGGAGAGAAAAAAACGAAAGAAAAGCGTGTTCCAGCGCGAAAGTACCGAGAAACCGTGACTTTTTGCGCTCGATGTGTTTTATTATGTAACTTGTTCTTTCGATTTACGCGAGAACCGTTTATTTCTTCTCTGCCTTCGACATCTGGCAAGCAGATCGACCGCGGATTCTCTTTCCAGAGGCTGGTTAATTGAAAGATCGCGTATCTGATAGCTCGGACACGCGGCGTAACACGAGAGATGGATTAAATTAAACGATTAACTTGCTAGCTTTCAGCCGTTTCAGAGATTTTCGTACAGAGCGTAATTGAGTTTTATTGATTTTATCGAATTGAGGATTAAAAAGGATAAACAACAGCTGGATTCAGAGATCGAAGGCAAACAGCTATGACTCAGATATTCGCGACAGTTTTTCACAAAACATCCAGAACCCGTCCTAATTAAAAAAGATTTCATTAGGTACAAAAGTCTGTTTATTGTCACGAAAGCTATCACCGTAAAGAACGACTAATTAACAAAAAACTCGGAGCCATAAAACAACAGCTTGCAGTTCACGCAACGAAAAAGCGATTCCCTTCGCTAAAAAACCGGCTTCGATCTGCTTAAATCTCAAACCAACCAGAGCAACACTGTTATAATTATAACACACCAAAAAAGACAACCACAAAAAGTAAACTACTTAGGAGAACGATCAGACGCAAGGAAAAAAGAAATTGCTGACGAAATTTTCTTGGGAACGAGAAGAAAAATTGCGAATAAAAGATTTCGAAGAGCAATAATTTGCGACTAACGATCGAATTTTGAAATCACCACACCCATACCATTATCATGACTACCTTGAACCTTGTTACAATTCTACGTGATTTATAATACCAGGGCGGTTTAATTGACCTTTATATCACGTTATTTCACAAGTAATGTCGCCTCTTATTTTACACCTTCAAGTGCTAAGTTAATGTCAAACGGTAAGTGTCAAAGCTAATAGTTACATAGCAACTAGAAAGAGTACAAAAATATGAAATACAATTAGATGTGTAATTTGCAACAAAAAGTTTTCGAGAAAGTTTGTTGAGACCTTAGACTGGCCGGCTGGGTGAGACAATTTTGCAAGGACTTCGCCTGAGGGCTCACCATATTAGGTCATCCACTTCACGCATTCTAGAGCACCCACGCCACGTTCCACGATCCTAAATCATTGTTATCAATTAATCAACGCGTTTGACAATCCTGTCGTCGTTCGACCCCCGTGGTGAACGAAATCTGAAACGAAAGGACAGTCCTTTCGAACAGCATACATACGTTTCAGATAGTGGACGTAGTTTCTGAACTATTCGCGATTTCTTAACAATACTTACATTTATCCAAACTAAAAAAAAAGAAAAAAAGCTGAACTAAACAGGTGCAATTTATTTTCTAAATTAAAGATATTGATTGCATTCTAAACATGCAAAGAGAAAGATAACATGAAATAAAGTATTCCTATAAAAGGATGACATATCCGAGGTAATGATACATACGTTCGTGCTCCCCGAGATCCATTTTCTGCATATTCTACATTTTTGTATCCGCGCTAAATATCCCAGAACAAAAAGGTCGAAGAATTTCTACCAATCGTGGCTCATTATTCCCCGAGTACCGATAATAATCTCATAATTTAAGATCGAAATACGTGTTTACCCCTTACTATGCATATTACAAAAGAACAGTCACCTTTCATCGCCTGTTCCAGGTGAACTGACAAAAAAAACCGAACAAAATTCTTCGCTACCATTAGAGGGAACATATTTAGAATCGACGATTTCACGAAGGACCGTTCTCAGGACTTTTACTCCGGGCTTCCTTTCGTCGGTAGCACGGCAACAAAACGCTCCAGTTTCGATAAAGGGGCGTTGAGCAACCGATAATGACCGCAACCGAGTTGTTAGTATGGCACGGCTACCTGAGAACAATCGTATGCGTGCAATTTTCTGTTGTCTCACAACCGAACGAATCTCCGTGAACAATCATCTAGTACGAAAATATTTTAAACCACTATTGTATAATTTTCACTCTTTATTTTTTAAAACGCTTCAAGTCAAAGTGTTTTTCTTATCTATTATTGATTTAGTTACATGTAATGTAAGAAGAACCTATAACTCTTGTATCGCATATATATAATTTTTCATTTCAGCCCTAAACGTTTCTTTGTCACTGTAAGACGGAATAACATTGACACTATAGTCCCATACAACAAGACAGGAGGAATGGTTGTAAAAGAAGGGATGACTGTAGAACAAGAAAACTGTTATCATAAATTTGTATGGAAGTGTGTTTTGGAAAACGAATAGAACAAGGGTACTACTCTCCTCATTTTCAACCATCGTAAAAAAAAGATATTTATTCAAAGATATTATACAAAAGATACAGTCAATTTATTTTTAATATAATTTTTATGCCGTAAATGAAAAGCTTAATGTACTTAATTAATCCTTAAAAATAGTTTTAATTCAAGTTTGCAGTGTTATTTATATTCGATAAAGTGTAAAATAGCTTTGCACATATTTTTAGTAGATATTCATTATTTATAGCGATGCAAATTTTTTCATTAATTTATTTATTTGAGCTAAACCTACCTATCTTTTATATTGATAATAACCTGTAAAATTAATAATTTTTTATGTTATATAGATTTATATTTATTCATAGATTATGAATCATAATAACTGGCTAAACTACTGGATGTTTCACACTCACTTTTCCTGCAGATTTACGGCTAAGAATAAAGTCCAATGCATCATTTATTTTTGGTAATCCAACTGTTAATGAGCAAGTTGGTTTAATTAGACCCTCGTCGATAAATTGCAAGATATCATCCCCTGCTTGTCTAGTTAAAGAAATATAAAATTAAAATAAACTACTTTGAAAAGATTTAAACCTAAGCGCTAAATTGTCCTACAAATTTTGTTAATAATTTTATGAATTAAAAATAGTTCCTATTGTAGCTGATAATTCATAATAATTATCATTTTTATCATAATTCGCCAATGGTTTTGAATGGTTCGTTAAAGAACAAAATTTATGGGACATTCTAGTTTAAAGTTATTATACCGATATGACTCAGGCTTCTTCTTCCTATATTGCCTCAAGTTAAATCCACTAACGGAAAAGCCATTCTTTTGCGTATCAGAGTCACTATTTTCTACAGTTACTGCTGAACCAGCGATTATTACTCTCCCTTTATAATAAAAACTAATATTTAATAAACTGGCCTACTTAATTTAAATAATTAGCGCTATTTCTAAAGTACTTATGTACCTTCGCGGGACAGGTGGTGTAACACAACTGCAAAATTATCATCACGCAACATATCTTTTATGGTAGTCTCATTTTTGTAAATATTAGTAAAACTAGAAATACAACACAGTTTCTAACATTGCTTTTAACTTGACCTTGCGTGAGAATCATTTCTCCTTAAACTTACCAACTTAACACTTTTTTAAAATATTCACCATCTGCGTCATCAAAGATTTCTGTAATATCATTATTTGCAGCTATCTCTTCGATTTGTTTCAATAATGTTTTATCTTTATATTTAAAAGACGCAAGCACACCTTTTTCTCTAGCAAGAGCTGCCCCATCTTCAGTAGCAGAAACGCTAATTACCTGAATTAATAGTTATTGTAGACAACTACTGACTTAAAATGAGAATTACCTATCCATGTTTGTTTTTGTAGTTTTATTGCCAGAAATCTAACCTGAGCTTTGAATACATTTGTTGCAAGATCAACTGCAGCTAATCCAATGCCACTTAAACCCACGTTAATTAATATCATATCTTCTTCTTGAATGCTAACCTTCCTTTCTAATGCGATTAAAGCTGTAATATAATCATCGAGTAAACCCACTGCATCGATAGATTTCACCTCCGATGGTACTTTCCAGATATCCTACAAGTCTCTGATATAGTGAAATACAAACACAAGCGATTAAGCAAAAGAAACTCGCTTACATTAACATCCGCTATGCACTGTTCTGCTAAACCTCCGTAACGGTCTTTGTTAAGAGCAATAACTTTATCCCCAACCTTATAACCTTGTCCTTTAGCTTCTTCCCCAACTTGAATTAATTTTCCAACAAACTCATAACCAAGAACCATGGGCAAAGTTGGTTCAAATGTATACATATTTTTTGTCAATAATGCATCTGATGCATTGAGAGCGCAATACTGAACATCTACAAGAACCTGCCAATGCAAAGATGCTACAAGCTTTGCCTTTTAATGAATATTCTATTAATCTATACCAATACAAAAAAATATAAGGCACAAAAAAATATATAAATATAATTTATACATACAAAAAAATATAAGGCACTATATATATTGTATATAGAATATTTACAAGAACATTTATAGAATAGTTACAAAAAGAATTAAGATAAAATACTAAATTACTTTTGTTTATTAACTACCCAAACTTTACGATAAAAACTAATATATAATTTGCTAATAGTGCTTAGAGATATGATATCATTATTTCTTTCTCAGTTAGAAAGTATAAATGTAGTTTAAATATAGTTCAATCATAATTTACAAATGTAACTCAAAATTGTTTATTATGAAACTATCATACTTAAACCATTTTTTCTGAAATAATATTGACAACAAGAAAAGATTTTATACCTTTTCTTTCTCATTGTGCGTATAAAATTCCCACTCGTTAATTATACAAATAATATTAACATTATGTACATCGTATTGTGAAATATACAAAACATTTTACAATTCAGAATATCACAATCAAATAATCAATTGAATTATTAAAACAGAAAATTTAAAGTACATGAAAATATAATACAGAAATATTTTTATATCTTTGAAAAAGTTAATCTTTACATGACAAACTTACTTCATTAGCTTGTAATACTTTAGGAGGATCAACGTTTTCTAAAACGAAGCGCTCGGAAAATTTCTTCAAAACAGCGGCAGATATTCTGCCATGTTCAGAAGCCGGGATGCCACTTTTCGCATTCTCTTCTAGGTTAACAGACTTGTTATTCGCGACAGAACCAAACCTAACAATTTTCGAACGCGTTGGCAATTTCTTCAAATGACCGCCACAAAAATCCGCGAAGATTTTTCTCCCTATCACTACCGACATTTTCTATTTTTCTAAGAAAATTCAAATTGTTATTCGAAACGCAATAATAGCACCCACGCAGAACTTTATGAAGTACGAGTGCGCATGCGCGACGCCAATTTACTATCGAATTCTAAAGTTTAAATATCGATGAGACGCTGAAATCGAACTGAAACGCCTCTGTATCGATATTTTGAATTTTTTATGAAGAAAATTCAAATCTGCAGTTAAATGTCGGCCGTCGCGATTTCAACCACCGTTTCTTCAAAGTGTTGTTTAATAACTGAAAAATTAATGTGATAAAACATTTATAATGTAATAATGTGTGATAATGTGATTTAGTGCTAATGTGTCGTGATTGAATCGTGGAGTGATGACCCTGGACCACATAATTTTCTCGATTTCCAGCTTTCAACTATTTCTAGACCACAATATTTGAAAAAGGTCAGTGATCAAAAATTTCTTCCATTGCATCGCCATTATTCTAGTATGAAATATTATGCGTGTATCTACGCTATCGAATTATTGGACTTTCTTTATTAATTATATTAATTGTTCAATATGCTTCGTATCGTGTGAATTATTGAGGCCTAGTTTAGGTTGTTTGATATATATATTTTATGTATAATAATTTTAGTTGTAGGATAAAGTCAAATTATGAAATGCTTCCTGATATAATTTATCTAGTCCTTTTTTTCTGAAAATAATAATTTTCGTAAACACTGTGGGACACAGCTTATTTATTATTATAATGAATATTCTGGATGGGTCACCTGTGACTCACACGGTCTGGATTATAGATAACGAAATTCGTATGGTACGAAACGTTAATTCAATATGTCCTCCTTTGAGCTCTGTGTATTTATTATTAGACTGCGGATCTTCATGCACTTATAAATACATGAAATATCTAAAGCAAAGTACTTATTATGATATAGAATAAAGAAAACAAATTTTTATCTATGTTCAATTTTTTTAGTTATATTTTTTTATTAGTTAGTTGTATTTATATAAATTATAATTAGTTATACATTAGTTATATGTATATAAAAATATGAATTTGCAGAAACATTCGCAGTCTATTTATTACAATATATATATATTTTTTTTAAATAGTATAAGGATTTTATATTATGTAATTTTTATATAAAATAATTGAGAGATATAGAATATATGTATAAGAATATGTATAGAATAGAAGTATACATAATATAATTAATAACTCACCTATCGCCAAATGTATGAAAGATCCAAATTTTGACGAAATTTCCGAGGCTGTTAAAGGAGACTGTTTCAGTGAAAACGTCGTAGAATCCATAGTTAAAAATCTACTATGAAATAGAAGAGAACGCAAATGAATTAAAAGAAAGTAGAAATAGGATAATTTTAACTTAACACATTACTAATTAAAAAATTCTCACTTTTTGCGTTCTTGTATTACAGTATAAAAAAATTACGAATTTATAACAACATAAGAAATGACTAAAATATTCATAAAGTAAATCTTTTCCATTATACGAATTTTTGTAAATCTTGAAATTTCTAGACTAACAAAAAATTCAATAGAATTACCGAATTCCACGTAAAATAACTAAAAGAGAAAATGAAAAGTTTCGCAATATGACGCAACGTCGATGCGTTCCGGTAGTATAAAACTGACAAAATCGTAGCGAATAAACAAAAATAATGTATATAAACGCAATTGCCTTTCAAAAAATAGCTGAATTATGATACTTGTTCACCATACCTAATAAACAAAATAACACTTCACACGACGCACTTATTTCGTTTGACTTATTTTCGTTAGTCACTGGATTTAGAAATAGTTTTTAACTGGAAATAGATGAAAAGTTTGGAAATAACGCCAAACTTTAACAGGAAGTATGTAGAAGTGTGTAGCAAAGAGTAGTCACAGGACTGTTGCCCCACTGATGTTCAAAAGGGTAGTGATTTGGTCGATTTTTGTTTCTTCTGACAAAGTCAAGCCTCCCCACCAGGTTTCTAGCACAATTTTTTTATTTTTACTTTTTCGAGCATCCCCACTAGCCTGGTCATTTGTTATTGCTTTCTCGCTGGAAAATCTTTCTGCCGTCCAAGTTTTCGAAATATAAGTGTACCGGAAACTGCTATGTCTTTACTGTATCAGATGATAATTACTTTGTGAAATTAAAAATGTAGAAAAATCTAATTAAAATTTTTTTATATTTTAAGGCAGCAAAGAAACATTTTTGTTTCTTCCAATCACATTCCATTTTAAAATCACTTTCTGAGTAACATATTAATTAACTTGACTCCTTAGAATTTAAAGATATTTAAACATTTTATCAAATGGATTTATTACTTGTCTCCAAGTATTCTTTTTAACGAATTATAGTATAGTTTTATTGGTCATGTAAAAAGGGTAGAATGATAGAGCACAAAGCATTTAACTTTATTTATTGAGCTAATAGGTCATTGCAACTGATTCTCCTTTTTCAATTAATATTTTAAATGATTGTTCCATGATGATACCTTATAACAGAGTTCATAGTAATTCAATATCTACAAAGAACTATGAGAATTAAGTGCAACATTTATGCAACGAACAGGAATATATATAAAAGTTTCACTTCACATTTGAATTTTAGTTAATGAATGCTTAAAATAAAAGTAACATAAAAAGCATATAATGTACCTGTATGTTAATCAAGTCGGATTTACAGGAAAGAAAATGGAGTGAAAGATAGGAAGATAGAAACGATGACATTGTAAGTTTGATTAGATTTATTCATTGACAAATATTAAGTCATGCATTAAACAGTATGGCCAGCCGTACTCATATCTATCACAAAAATGTTAGTTCCACTTAAAAACAAATATAGTCATAGATTTAATGATCGGATTAAAAATAATAGGGCGATGACGAGTATGACTAGTACATGATTATAAAAATAGCGAACTCATTTAAACACATCAGGTTAGTTCGAATAAGGACTAAATTAAAGTTAGAGTATGCTTAAGCAGTACGGATTTCACTCACTGTCATCTAGTTAAGTGGACTGAAATAAAAGCAACGAAAAGAAGCAAATACATTTAACATAATATAAGTCACAGCGGATATCCTGCTTAATATCGGTGTTGGTAGAAAAGTTCCTTAAAAAAGATATTCAGAATGCTTATCCATAAACGCAATTATAATAATATCGAATCTACAACAACGATTTATATATTGAATTTAACATACCTAATGACTCTTCATCTTGTAGAAACTAGTTTCAGTATAAAAAATCTCTTAATTTAAGGGCATACGCAATGCAAGCGGTATAAAGCATCATTTAAATACAATAACTTATAAAAATACTTGATAATAGTTAATATACTTTCAAAACAAGAACACTAGACATTCTGTGCATTAAATGAACAAAATGCTAAATACATAAATTAATTGTCGCCAAATAGGTATAATGAGCAATAAATATCACATTGAAAACATTTAGACAAAAGATAAAAAGTGATGCTTCTAGGATTGCGTTTGCCGTTTATACAATCACTATTCTTCACAATCTAATAATATCACTTGATCAGAACCTTGGTACCAATCATTGTTGAGAATTAAAAAATCTACCTACATATTACATACAATAAACAATATACGAACACTTTTGTTCCCCTTCCCAATAAACGTTGTTCAAGTGAAAATGCTGGGTCTTTCGCGTTGGTAGCATAGTTGATAGTATACGAACACATACGTCGACATAATTCGTCTACAAATGTTTTTCTTTTTGTTTTTTTCTTCGTTTTTTCCATTTTTACTCTAAACATATCAAATAGTATACTGTGCATTCACATTCATAATACTGTGAATGAATTTCATCTTACATCCTACGCAGAATATTAGGATATTACTGCATTCTTACTTTATGCGCACTCATTGTTGTTATTAGGTGTACAAGTTCGTTTTTTAGTACAAAAATTCTATTACAAACGTTAGAAAAAGCTATTGTTACTCTTTCGTTTTCCCACTTCCTTGCTTGCTTAGAAACTGAAAACTTAATCTATGCTTCTGGAATGCTGTATGAATAATACTTCTAATTTGACATCGATGTATATCAAAAGTTGTCACACGTCTAGATTATTACTCGTACGATCGGCGAAAACTCCTTCGTTCGTTCTTGTGCAAAAATTCAGTTCGATGGTTTGGTAGAAATCAGAGGAAGATGTAGCGTGATTTTCTTTCTTTTTAAATAACGATGATGAATGAATTTGCTTAAAGATCATTTCGTAAATTATCTCTTTGTATTGTGCCAATTTTACAAAGTTATTATATATCAATAAATCCCCAATAAATTAGAATTCATTCCCTATGAAATTCTTGCTGAGTTAATAATGACTACGTTTACATTCCTATGTATGTCTTTCGTATAAGTCATCAAAAAATCGTCTTTACCTGATACTTTCATCGTTATTGTATATAAAAACTACTCAAGTTATAACAAAAGGAATAATAATATATTTATGAGTAAAAATGTTATGACAATATATCTATTGAAATAACGTATCTTTTTTTTTCCTTTTCCAATATTTTGGAAACAAGAGTTAGTTTGAATTTCATAAAAATCCTTCAAATCAATTCTAGAAATATTTGAACTATTATTTAGCGTCTTCTAATGATTTTGCAAGTCTTACGTATATAAATCTGCACCATTTTCTTTTTTCTTTTCCTTACTATAAAGTTTGCAAAAAATTGATCAAATACAAAGAAATCACAAAAATTCCAACTCCGCTCGATTCGATTAATTTTAAACGCGAAATTAAATTAAAGACTAATTAAACTTAAATTCTGTCTAATGATTCGATTGCTTCACCATTTGCGGCTATTTTACACTTTTTTTGTGGGTGATTATAAATGGTTTGCAGAGGTATATGAAGCAATTCCACGATTTCTATAAAATTAGGCTCTGCAACAGAATATTTTAATTACTTGACACTGTAATTGTTTATTGTCATAAAGTATACTCACCGTTTTCCGCTGTAATATATCCATGTCTAATTAAAAAGTCAAGCGCAACTGGCACCGACGTGGTTTTAAAATGCGAAGACAGTATCCTTTCTAAACATTCGTTAACTGGAAGCAATTCAAAAGTCTCTACCTCTCCATCATTGTTACTTGGTACAAAATCTGGTGGTAGTTCAAGGTCGTATACAAACTCAGTGTTGGGGAACAGACCCCTTTCACTTTCAAAAAACAGAGATACACAGCCGGCACTCTTTAGTTTTGCAATAAGATTATTAGGAATGCTGGCTTCTTCCCCAGCCTCTTTTATAGCAGTTTCATTAATTCCATAGCCAACGCTCAACCCACCACTCACCATGTTATCCCAGTAGCCAGGCCAAGTCTGCTTGTTTGGACTACGCTTTTGCAACCATATTGATAATCCTTTTACAGGATCCATGACGTATCCATTAATATCAACTCCATATTTGCGAATTCCAAACAAGCCTGTAGAACAGTAATTTTTAAGTAAAGAATTATGTTAAACAAGTCTAGTTAGATAGATAAAGATGTTAGTAAGATTATAATTAGTGTACGTACATGTGGCAGACCGGTCCATTTTGAACAGTGGCGGGGTATTGAATTCTGCACGTACTTCATAGCACTCCTCTCTCCATCCTCTTAATGCTATAAACTTCCCACCTGCACGCCATTCTTTCAGAACTTCCTCGACTCTAGCACTTCTCTCTGCATATTCTCTGAATGCTGGATTCAGTTGCACATACTCAGGATGTACTTGGAATACCTATGAAAAATATTTAAGATAGATATGACAAGATTATATAAACATATTAATAGACATATTATCTATTGTAATTCAATATGCAGAGTTACCTGTGGATAATTCAACAATTCCTTCATTACATCTGGACGCACAAGGCCAATTTGTTGCCCATCAACAACAAAGGCTCTGCATTCACCTGCGTGAAAACCTAAAAAGTACCGTGAATTATTTCATTAATCCAATTATTGACATTATAGAATAAAATTAGAATTTAGATATAAAATACAAGCAATAAATGAAAGAAATAGAAAATAAAAAAATTAAAACTAAAAATTAAACGTGTTAGTCAATACAAAATCATAATATAGTAACGTAATAATCCTATTATAACTTGAACCTAGAAAAAAAAAGAATACCAATAGAATCTCACAATTATTCATCAATATACATTCTATTTACAGATCTGTTTAAATTGTACAAGAAATAGATTATAATATAGATTACCTCATAAAGATATACGATACATATCCTTGGTATCTACTTTGATAAATATGCATATAGCAACAATACTCAAACTATTTATTATGAGAATAGTAGGGAAAATCAAGGATATATATAATGGTAGAAAAAATTATTGTAGCGAGTTTCATGAATATCATTTATGTTCTTCGGGAAAGATAGACACAATTCCTATTAGTTCGCTGAAAATACGTGAAAGAATACACAAGAGACTCGAAATCAATATCTTAGCAGACAGGACGGAAAGCTACGAATTTCTATGCGCTAATCATTACAAAATCGTGCAGGAGGCATACAGAGAGGCGAGGCGCCCTTATATGAAACGATTTCGCTTACCTGACAGGTAGAAGCAGTTGAATTTGTTGGCGAGCTTCAATAAACGTGACATCGGTTTCTTATCACTATCCGTCATTATGTTTCGCTGTCGTTAGCCAGCTGTGACAAAAAATCCTAGCATAGAGTATAGTATATATCAGACGCGAGTCTCACGGGATTTCTGCACATCAAGGGGTACAGTCTAGACTGAAATTGCCAACGCGATTCATCCCAACTACTTTTATTTTTTCTTCTGTATTTTTCATAGATTCAGAGATAAGATATCAGATTCTACTTCTTATGTAATTTATAACATACAATATACTTTTATTGCGATAGCAAACAGTAGTTAATAGAGTATATGATTTGTAATTGGTTGAATTGATTTAGAAATTGTACGCAATTTCTTTTTATTGGATATTGAATTTTGTGCACTTTTTAAGGATACAATTTTATATATGCAATTTGTATTTTAAACTTAAATAGAATTATAGTAAAACTGAAATAATATGATATTAAAATTTGTTATGACACAAAAAAGAAACGAGGAGGTTTATAATTTTTAATATGCACATAAGAGTAATTATTGGGAGGAGTAAAGGGAACATTTTTTAATATTTCATTTTAATTATATTTGAGAACAGTTTAAGAAGCTTGTTTATGGTTTAAGTATCATGCTTGAAACATAACCCTGTATTTCTAACAGATTGCGCTAAAGGCGTGTGGATGCACACTGTGTATTGTGTCAACACTGTAAATTTGTGTATTTATCAAATTTAACATAAAAAATGAAAGTGAAGAAGGTTGTATTGCACACCGAAGAAGCGCAAGCATCTTCTGAATCGGATTCGGAATACAATTCATCAGACGAAGAAGTAAATACTACTTATACATCAAAATATCTGTCATAATTTTTCTCTAACCTTTCTTTTTCATGTGTATAGTTACAAGAAGCTTATGCGAAGGGTTTGTTGAAACCTGGTTTGAATGTTGTAATTGAAAAACAAAAAAGAGAACACAAAAACAGTGTTGTAAGTATAAAGATGATTAATTCTTAAATGTAACTTAATCGATTAATTTTTTGAAGAAAATGACAAAAATATAATCCTTATAATTGACATTATTCGTAGAACCTTATGAAAAACAAACTAGAGAAATTTAAATTGGAATTGCCATGGATCGAAAGGTTAGACATGGTTAATGCGCCAGCACCCTTAGCACCAGAATTGGCATTACAAATGCAGGAACAGGAAGTAAGGCGTTCTAAACAGTTACAAGGGAATAAGAAGTTACCACAGTACGAACCAACTGAAGATCCTGTTCTGAATGACTTTCGTAGAGAAACAATGTTTCACAGACAAGCACAGGGTGCTGTTATGGATGCAATCGCACGACTGAAAAAGCTCGGTATTCCAACAACCAGACCCGACGATTATTTTGCTGAAATGGCAAAATCAGATACTCATATGCAAAAGGTTAGACAAAACTTAATGAGACAGCAAATAATAGCACAAAGGTCGGAGAAGGTCAGACAACTGAGACAACAGAGGAAAGTAGGAAAGCAAATGCAAATAGAAGCAACTCTGAAAAAGCATGCGGAAAAGAGAAAATTATTAGAGGAGGTTAAAAAATATCGCAAGGGTGTGAGAAAAGACTTAGATTTCTTAGATGACAAAAAGAAACCTCAAGATAAAGCAGTGAATCAGAAGGTAGCAGCAAAGCGAAAAATGAGGGATGCTAAATATGGTTTTGGTGGGAAGAAACGTGGCAGTAAGAAGAACACAAGGGCAAGCTCTGCGGATGTTTCAGAATATAGAAGGCCTTCGAAGCCAGGGAAAGATTCGAAGAATAAAGGGGAGAAAGGGGGGAAGCCTAAACAGAGATTAGGAAAAAGTCGTAGAACACAGATGAAAGCAAAGAACAAGAGACAATAGGAACGAACTTGATGTAATATGTTTTATACGACTAATTGATCTAAGCCACGTATTTGTAAAATAATAAACTTTTACGTAATAAACGGCTCTAGAGATACTTTCTATTATTATTTCTTACCTTTTTATCGAAATATTTCTGGGATCTCGTTCAACAGACAGCAATGAACAATTGCAAACTGGCCTCGACAAAAGAATTTTTGTCGCATACGTAACTACGTTCAAACGTATCGAGCGTGAAAGCACTGAAACGTATGCAAAGAAGGGATTACGTAAAGACGTGTAAAGCGAGAAAATCTTTTTCCCTTTTCAGAGATCTTTTTCAAGTTAGGTAGCACACTGTTTCGTGCTCAATCAAACGCGAACAGCCCCGAAGCATCATCGATACCGACGTTCTCGAGCCTGCTATTGCGTTTTATATGTATCCCTAGAATATTTCTATGCGCGCTGGAAAAATATACACCGGCCAAACAGAAACGCCCCGTCGACTATTGTGGTTCTTATCACTCGTACCTTTCACGAACTCCTATATAAAAAGGAATTCTTTCTCATTGTCGATGATAATAGTAGCCGCGAGTGTGTACACGCAACGCAAAGATGTTGTTCCTTCGATTATAGCGATTTCCTTGCTTCATCTTCGAATCCTCGTACTTTTTGTGATTTATTTTTTTATCATATTTTTAGTTTGTCATTCTATTGCTAAAGTTAGATATCATGAAATATTTGAATGAATGAAATCCAATAGGATATTCCAATATAAATAGTATCTCGTTTTTGGAATATTCTTAAAAATTTTATAATAGTTGAATTAGAAAAGGTAATCATTACTTGGAACATATATATTATTATCTGAAAAATCTTTACTGAAAAATTATCTCAGATTAGATTAATCTGATAACGTAAAACAAATATAACGTACATCGAATAGTTTGAGCGTAAAAGTTTCGATTAAGTTTTATCACACGCAAGTACAGAAGAAAAATAACTAAACAAAATGAACGAATGGTACATAAAACAACGGCAGGAGTGGTCGCATGATGGATCGCTTAATCTACAAAGTGACTCTCCAATATTTGGTGCTCGACCCGTTCAATACGTTAATGCCCCATTATGTTATGAAAAATCGCGAAGGATGCGGTCGAATGATAGCGACACGAAACACGTGGATCAGAGTAATCTCCCTATGGTATCGATACCGGCGGAATATTTAACATGTGTCGTCCATTAGACAATCCACTGTATCTACAGGGTTTGTTACATGCATAGGAATGCGATTACACCGCATATTACATGCGCGGCCACGTTTGCACTCGCGTAGAGATACGTATGTACACACGCTCCCCTTTCCTTTAGCGATCGTTGGCTTGATTCGCCACCATACGTAGCTAATGATGATTTAATCTCATCTTCTATTCATGTGTGTACATTTAAAATTCAGAAGCTTATAACAAAAAAAAGCTACCCTTATCAAATTTCTAGATAATATCGCATAACAAATGAATTCCCCCCACCATTCATATAAGAAATATGGTAAATTATATTGACTGCGAGTTACTAATCTTACTCAATGAAATAAGAATAATATGAATAATAAAATCATATATGATAGATGTATAATATAAAGATGTATAATTAACATTGTTACTATAGGAATGAATTATCTATTGAATTTTAGTTCAGTTCTATAATAAATATATTCTAAGTTACAAAATGTCTATGCCTATGTCTGGAAACTTTATAGAGATAGAGTAATAATTCAGTTACTCGGACAATGACAGAAAATTATTTGAAAAATCGATCGATTAACTTCTGAAAATGCATGATGACGCGCACATGTGGGATCATCGATGCGATGGATCCTCGAGGATCGATGGGATGGATGGTCAGTGGAATATGGGATAACACGCTTGATTGGGTTCCGAGTGTATACTTGTTATTTGGCGAGTGGAAATACCAGCGATCGAGCCGCATGCATAAGGCTGGGCCATTGGTGTGCAGCCACGTGCACGTGGCCGTGTATATTTTTTACAATAGCCCCGGGTTATTGTATTTAAATCCAGGAGCACTCTCGCGCTGTGTCCTCCGCTTCTGTGTCCGGCGCAGACACGAGAGCCCTGGGAATCCGCTCTCCAGGTAACAGCTGTTTTAGAGGGAGATCCCCATTTTTATTCCCTCCCACGCATTCCTAACAATTACTCAAGTGGTACGCACCGTTCCATAGGTTCTTTCTTCCGTGATTTTCATTCTTAATCCTAGAATAGTATACTATAGGCTCTTTTATGACCCGAACATAACGATTTCGGTTACCGTGTTGCAAAATAATTCAGCCAATGTATAGTAACATATTTATTCTTCAACGCAGTTCTAAAGCAATAACAAAACAGCTTTAACTCATCTTGCTATTTAACTCATCCAAGCTGAAAAAACGCTTTATTGAAACTATCTTTTTATCCCAATAAAAGGCCCGCAAGTTATTATCTTTCATGAGACAGAGTCGTAATGTTAGAGAGGTTAGGAAACATCGCCGCAAACGAACAGCTTCCTCCATTGGGACCGGCGAATCGTCCAGTTTTCAGACGTACTCGGTTAACGCGATCATGTTCGCGGTATTCGTAGCTGGGATACAGTTAGCATGTACGAATTTCATCGAACAAATTCGCGAGGTTTTTCCATGTATGGAAGCGTACACACGATTTCATGGCTGGACCACGAGAATATGGACAGGTATCTCGCGCAGATATTTGTATTGATGACAACCGCGGCGTGACATGTATCCTCCGTCGCGTCGGGCTGCTAATGGGTGAAATTTGTTTCGTCGTTGCCTTCGGGCGATTTTGTTCGATTTCAAATTTCACCGAATCCGTATACTCCCTCTGTCTCCCGCTCTGTTTCGCTCGCTACGTCGACCTACCACGGCGTTCCCGTGCTCATGGAAACCTGACAGGACAACGATAAAATATCCATCTCAATTATTTAGACCTTCGTCTAGTGTGCAGTATGGAAACACGGGTGGTTTTAATCGATGGAGCGGTTGATAAATTGGTGCATGTGTTTTCTTTTTTTTTTTTTTTGTTTGGCAATGTCGCTAAGTAATTGGAACAAGGTATTTTTGATCGTTAATGGACGTCTGGGAATTTGAGTGGATGTTTTCAACGTAAGAATTGTCGAATCTTTTGGAGAGTTTCGTGCGATCTGTAGAAATTTAGAATTGGAAACCTGTCGGATCAATAGTTATATCAAGTTCCTGGAATTAGGAAATTTGAAGTTTTTGGATCATCCACGTTCGGAATTTTCAGAATTTCTAATTTCTACAGCTTTGAATTTCTCAAGTTTCGACTGTTCTTACTTCTGAATTTAAAGGCGTTGGATCTTCAAAGTTTGGCGTTTTTAATCTTACTTCTGAATTTTCTAAATTCCAAATTTGTTCCGTCTCCACTAAATTATACATGCGCGATAAAGTTTCTTAAAATCTTAATATTATAAAACCAAAGTACGTGAACCGCGTTTGCAACGGGCGAAACAGAAGACGAACGTCGATAAGTCGGAAACGATATAACGAAATGGAAACGTGGATTTTAGCATGAAAATAGTAGGGCGTTCGATGTATTCGGTGCGTTGAAGGATATAAAACATTTTTCAGATATCTCTGCTCGACATGATAGACTTTATCCGACGAAAATGGATTCGACGAACCCTTTTATGGTTGAGACGAATAAAAATAAAGAAGATGGATTAAACAGAGATTTTTATTAACGCTTTAAAGTCAATTTTTTCTGCTCTTTTCTTTTCCAATTCGTGTTTTATCTCTTTCTATCTCGTATACAATTATGAAATGTACAACTGTGTGCTTAAAATGTTCAAAATGGAAGTTGTTCACCGGGTTACTTTGTAATCCAACGAAACTTGCCAGTGTCCTGAACTGTAACGTTGATTAAAAGTTTAGATTGCACGAAGTTATTTCGTTTCTTGAATTTTCAACTTCGTTTCGGATGTCGTTAACGATTGCTTAAAACGCTTTTGATTCTAAGAGATGACTAAACGAAGTTTCGAGTTTGTATCGTGTTTACGTAATCAATGAAGATTTTCGCGAAATAATGTAAATTTATAACGACTGCCTTTAGGGAGATATTATTATTGTTAATATCAATATCAAAACTTTGTCTTTTTTTTCTCTGTCAATTTTTATTCTATGAAAAAATTATACCGTCTAAATATTGAACCGAGGAAACAAAGAAGAATTAAATTAATAATAAGCATAGAAAACATTGCATGCGGTAAGAATGAATGTTCCGAAGGATCGTTGGGAGGCTAATCCGGTTTAGACGCAACCGAAAGCTTAGTTGGAGTAGTTTAGTCAACTGGTTCGCACACATGGATCAAATAACTCGGTCGAGTAGTGATTTAGTTAAGTTTGAGCTGCCATCCATACGAGTTCAGTGGAATATTTCACTTCTACTGGGAATCTACATATCTGTGTACGGTTCTGTTTAGCAAACACGCGGTGATAACAACAGAGAATGAAAAAGATTCGTTCTTTGCCTACGACTTAATCTTATTCTTCTGCTTAAACGACTCATCGTCAGAATGATAAATTATCCAATATATCCAATTTCAAGTACAATCAAAGTTATTTTAAACATCATCCTAAACGACAAATTCCCCTGCACATGACTCGACAACTCTTAAATATTTCCAAGCCCACGCTTTCAAATTTCCTCTGAACCAAAGACGAGGCAGTCGCAGTACGTATTTCCCATCTTTTCCACCAGCCTACGTCCCTCATACAGGGCCAAACACACGCAAACACAAATACAGCCATTCACACGGAACGACTTTTCCCGGAAGCATAAAACGGTGCTCACGTCGGCACGTGGCTATGTTAGGGGCCGCATCGAATAATACAGTCGTCCATAGACGAGATAGTTAGCCGTTGGTTACTTCTGCCCCCGGTGTGTTCCATAAAGCTCACGGTAAATCGACTGTGAGCGGGTGTGGAGCAGCAACCGAGCTCTACTGTGTTGCACGTACGCGGCCACGGGCGTTGGGTGCCCACGGGGGTGCAGAGGGAGAGAAACGCGAAGAGGAGGGATGGGAAACCATTATTGAAATGCAGTAAATGGCCGTGAGTTTCAATTGCCCCTGGGTGCTTCGAGCGTGCCGTAGGAAAGAGAGGCGCCTACCACCCTGGCCGTGTCCCCGCACACCTCTACACACCCGCGAAACCACCCTTTCACGGACGGGAGGGAATTACGAGAATTCGCAATGATTCCGCTCGCTGTCGGCGCACGAAAACACACGGGGGTTGATCGGCCTACGGGCTGCCGATGGTAAGGGCTATTACCTGGTCTAATGCTTCCTCTGCTAAGATGCTACCCCAGGTTTTTAGGGGGAGGGAGGCAGACGAGAGTTTGGAGTGGGGTTTGCATAATGTGTCGCGATTAATATATAGGTTTTGTTCAATTCTTTTGTCCTTGATGTTCTTCTTTTTCGTTCTGGCATGATTCGATGCGTGGAGGTTCATTCGTATGTGATCAAGAGAATTTACCATTGTACGAGAGATTTCAGGCAGGAATTTTTCTAACTTTGAAAAGCTTACGAAGTTTTAACTACGCATTCCTTGGAGAGTAGAATTTCGTTGCATCTTTTTCTTAATGCTGTCGTTTTTTAATTTTATTTTATTTTCTGGGGGGAAGGGAGGGAGGGGAGAGGCGTGTGATACGGTGTATGGAAATTTTATGTCCAGCCTGGGGGTCATTAACATTTGTAATTTTTTAAAGAAGGATCCTTTTTATTCAATGTAGAGCTTGACTTGGCGTTATGTTGTATCGTATAACAAATGTTTTATTCTGTTGAATTTTGTGGATGCATTCAACTTAAAATATACGAAATGACACAAATTTGTCCAACTATCGATGATCTTTGGATCTGTATTTGGATATGTATCTCAATAACACATCGAATCAGTTAGAATTAGATTGTTTCCAGTGAAAACGTGAACTATTGGTGGAAGATTCTATCCAATCATTCACACGAGAAACATGTGACCAATTCCCCAGAATAATTGCTGTTTGCAGTTATTATGCATCCTGTGGCGTGTTACACGACACGTGTTATTTGAACAACGTGAATGTTATAATAGATACAAACAAAGCGCAACGCATAATCGCTTCGATGTTCTTCGGATAATATAAAGGTTAGCCGTGTCCCTAATTGGGGATAATGGCAATCGAACCTCCATAATGTGCGTACATATTAAATTGTACAATTTCTAGCCCTAACAATTAATTTATCACTTTTGAGGATTTAAGACTATTAATTTATAATATAAAAATCTTTGTTTATAAAGATACGAATAATTTAAAACTTAAGTTAGATATTTTTAAATATAATGTTTTCAAACAACAATTAAAAAATTACATTAAATATTTCGTTCTTCAAGGAATATTAAAGTTGTTACAGTAAAGAAACGATAATCTTTATGTAAATTTTCGAAAGTTTTTCATACTGAAATTTCTGCAATTCTTCATAGCAATAATTACAGTCGCAGGCTACGAAGCACGAATCTAATTGGTTTAATCTATGTCGGCTAATTGGTTGACAGATTAAAATCATGGATGTACAGAATCTCTGGAAGTAATTCTTCATCCTGAATTCTTGCAATCTTAATTCAAAATCAACAAATTCCTACGTTTCTTAAATACAAATAATTGGCAGATTAAAGATAGGCTGAAGAATAATCGAACAATTTATTGTAAAAATTCTGTCTATTTTCGAGACAATTAAAATTCTCCATTTAGCCGAATTTCCTTTTGAAGTTATCTTTTACGTCCACTATTTGTAGCGAGATAATACTTTGCCACCATTTATAAAACTAACTTTAAAAGGTTTGCCATTTTTTATAAATATATGTGTAATTTAAAATCTTCTGTATCTCCTCGTAAAAAGCTCTGTGACCGAAAAAATTTCATAAAAGAATTTCTCTAACCCAAAAATTTACTAATCCTTTAGAGAATCCTCATTACCTTTTGCAAGCACTTGTACAACCCGAAAATCCGACTATTCGTATCTAAGAAATTCCTCTTAGAAAAGTAAATAATACATAATTTGGATCACTTTTTGCCCCTTACGATATCTTCCGTGGCCCAGATTCGTTCTTCTTCGATTTGCTAAATGACAATTGAATTCGCTATTATCAACTTCGTTCCTGCAAGCAAGTAGGTCCATGTAACTATATGTAACTGAACCAACGAGATCGTATAACGAGATGCAACCAGACCAACCGGAGCGTGTAACTAAATACAACCAAGATCAACTGGAGTACGTAACAATGTATACAATAACCCATAAATAACTAGGTGCTCGGTTATTTTCCTTACAACGTTGCAAGTTTAACAGTGCATTATTTGAAAAAGCAAAATTCATGGCGAAAGCAAGGGTATGAAGAGAGTAAAAGTATGAAATTATTTGCGTTATTTTGTTCGAAATATCATTTGCTCGTTTGGTTTAAACGCGCTGTAGCGATATCGATATATGAAACTGGATTAATTCGAAGGTTTGCCTAAATCTTCGTGATGATCGAAGAGATCGATTATCGGTTTCGTGAATGGATTTCTAGATAGAAAAACACTGGATGCACGTGATCGATACGTGCTCACGTTCGCGTTGGTAGGCGGGATAAGGGCCGCTGGTGCAAAACGCGATCGTTTAGGTAACGCAGTCAGGGAGACAAATGCGATATCGCGTCTCACGGCTATAGCGGAATTTCAATGGAGCAGATGATATTCAGCGATTCGCAGACGTCGGTAACGAAATTGGACTGGCGTGTCAGTGGCATACCAATAAGCGATATACGCGAACGGAGAGTCCCGGCCACGCTTTATTTTCCCTGAATATGACGCGACCTATTCGCGAGCACGTATTTGTCAGCGAGACCCGCGGAATAGAGCTACTCGACTGTTTTCCCCGAGAAGCGGCATGACATTTTTATGCGGGTCATTTGTATGTATGCACAATGCCTACAGTTTCGCCCCGGCTTGTCTAGGGATCCCTAGGATACTTGCAAAGTATCGAGAGACGTTTCAGAGATCATGTCTGTGTGATTTCTAAGTGGTTGCTGTTCTTAGTCTCTCGCTTTCCACTTGTTTATGTTGGAACAAGTTCTTTTTCTTCTTTACAAGAACAGTAGCTTGCTTATGTACAGGTTTTTCTGCGATATTCTGTTCGATCAAGGTGATCGATATTATCGTCATATGATACTTGGTTATTTACAAATCTTAGGATTCGCTAATAAATATGTTTCAATTTTTCTTTCCTGAAGAAAGAATGATTTTCTCATTTATTAGAAAAGGAAAACATAAAATATTTATTTAATTGGAAATTAATTCTTTGGCGAAACTAATCATAATTAACTTTTTGATATTTGATCGAAATTAACGAAACAATCCTCGCGTCGGCTAACAGAAATCCCGAGGTTTCAATTCAAACGCGTATTCATTCGACCTAACCTCAAAACTTGACGGAGCTGCCATTTGTTATATCGAACGTTTCTCGTCAGAAGTTGACATATAACCGTTTTCGTTCACGCTTTTTGCTTTTCCACCCGCGTCAATCAGAGAAATACAAACATTTCGGCGAATGCAATCAGTATCGTTCGCGCTGTCCTCTTCATTAGCGTTGACCACGTTTGCAAGATCCGACGATGTTGACCTCTTTGCGCAATATATAATGGAAAACTCTGTATCGAGTCGAATTGTGCCATTCAAAGCGACACCGTACTTCGATACGAAGGACAGAAACTTTCAAACAAGTTTCAACATCGGGAACGTTTCGAAATTATATAATTAATATTATTCCTTGGTCCTAAGATAGATCTCGAGGAACGCGAGTCTCCGGGCTCTGACGTGGTCGTTATTAGTCGAAAGTTTCGACAGAAAATTATCTCACTTTTACTAATTATATTTTAAGCTTATTTATTTCTGGTAGAAAGATATCTACCAAAGAGAATTCTTCTCTATGTGAAATTTTGTTTTTTGTTAAGTTGTTTGTAACAAAAATAATTCTTGTCGACTGTCGTTAATTGATTTTTTAAGCGGGGAAATTATTTTGGAAGATTCTCGACACTGTTATTTTATAGCGTTCTTAAATAGAGCGCGTGTATACGCTAAAATGAAATTATTCAAAAAAAATATTGCGTTATTAATTAATCAAGTTTGTAGTCAAGTTTGTGTCAGTTTGAATTGGAATATACACGTCGTAGGAAGTACAGATGTCGATGAAAGATGTCTCTGCAATGACCTTTATATTCTTAATGAATTACTTTCATATTGATAGACATAGGTTGATTCTCTCGTGGTCGGAATCGATGGGATTCGATTTTCACTCTGTCGAACGATATGTGTCGTATCGGAGGTTTTAAATATTTAAACGAAGAATCCTTCTCGCTCACGGAATATAGATGAAAGAATATTTTTACTTACACATGCAGTTTTAACTTATCCTTGCAAGCTGGAATTTAAATATCTCCAATTAAAATCCGGTGAGCTGCCTTTAAAAGCTGGAAATTTAAATTCTGCCGATAAAGCTTGAATACCGGCGCGCCCGGTTGAAATTTTCACCTCGCCATAGAAAGACTATTAGTTGTTATTTATTCTCCATCGCGCGGGAAATCTGTACCCTTTTCCACGTGGATTCCATCCATTTTCAAATATTCGCGCGACGTCGTTTCAAAATTAACGAGTATTTAAATTGGCATTACTTTAAACGGACAGAAGCTATTTTCTACCTTCCATATTATTTTAAATATTTATTTCAAAAATCTCCGGGGCATTAAGCTCTTTGTAAAACTCTCCGATTCCAAAATTGGAACCTATGTTGCTTCAAATATTTAAGCTCTTGATAAACAAAATATGCAAAGTGTTTATCAATACGCTAAAAACTCGTCAAAATATTGTAAGTCTTTTTGTTTTTAGCAAAGTACACTTTTATATATATATATATTATAATAGTATCATATTACGAATAGTATTACAATCATGTAGGATCAGTTGTAGTATAATAAACGACGAATAACGTCCGTAGAAATCGAATTTCTGAATAAATATGAAGGATTTATTTGAACAAAAAATATCTCACGGTAGATCGAATTTGCATTGAAGAAATTTTTCAATAGGAGAGAAAAGATATCGATAGACCCTCCACGTTCTCGTCCGTAGAGACGCGAATTGCGAGGCATTTCTCACATACGGAGGAGCGTGCAGTGGAAAATCCTTTTTCTAGGGACTTTCACACGCTTACGTGTTTTGTGTTCTTCCCTATTATGACTGTTGCGTGCCGTGGCGGCGTATCGAGGGCTTCCCCGACGTGCTCGACGCGATACGATGATCTCTGAATCGACCAAGTCCTCTTCACCAGGCAAATCGATTTCACAGGCGTGCTATGCCCGTTTTATATTTAATGGGACATAACCTTTTGCACGATAAAAATTCCCATGACGATCAAATCCTGTTGTACGTCGCGTTCCTAGAGTGTGCCGAATGTTTATGAAGATTTAACATTCCGATTACACGATTAGACGATGTATTACACACTCGAAGGTTCCAGATTCAGAGTGATCGGTAGGAATGGAAGTTGGATTTTTTTTTCATGGAAGAGACACGAATAAACGTGCTTGAGTTTTTACATACTTTAGATATTTCACAGAGATATTAAAGGCATTGTGTGAAACTCTCTTTGTATCGAATTTTTCAATATCAATTCCTTTTTTCAAGGAATAAGCCAGTAGTTTTTTTTTCTATCCGGCATTAAATTTCTCGTCAAATACGTACTTATTTTTGGGGATATTTTAGATCATATCGGTTCAAAGTTGGATCCACTCGAAATGCAATACTACGTATCCGAACGAAAGAAGAGAAAAAAGAACGAGTATCATCGATGATATCGACGTATTTTTAGATATTTCGAACAATATTCGGGCACGCGTTCAAACGAAGTGAAAAGTGTTGAAGTGGGTATCGAGATGGACGAGGATGCAATATTTTACGAATATTGAAAAGTTTTGACGGAAAACACCACTCGATTTTTAATGTTTCACGAATTCATCGAAAGCTCGACAATGTCCTTCGCAATTTGTTTGTGCGCGGATCTCATCGATCCGTTTTATCGCTTACAACGACCGAACTTTTATTTTCGTCTCTCAAAGAATCCATAAATCCATAATCTAGAATTTTCAAATACACAATTTTCTCGTTTAACATTAACGAATTACTCTACTTACGCTCGATCGTTCGTCACTGACTTTATGCGATTATGAAAAGATGTTTTAAATTCTAGCTTTGAAACAATACATTTACGAATCAGAAGTAATATAAAGCGTAACATTAAAATTCAAGACTTTGATTTTAACTTGCAATGAGATCAGGAAATAATTCGGAAAAAATATCTGCAAGGAAATAACCACCCCGATTGAAAAAATACGCAGACATTGAAAAAACAATTGAATTTTCAAACGTCTCTTTTCGATTAACTCGAATTACAAAAACCATCGATAAATCAAGTTAAAATCGAGCTTTTACAAGCTATTCGTCTAAAGTTTTCTAAAACGTTCCGTCCACTTTTCCATGAATTTAATTTACACGAATCATCATCTCTCGACCACCCTCGCCTATAAAACTACTCAAAAATCCATGGAGAAATCGTGTATCCCGGGAATGGTATAATGAGAGTTCGCAGCAAACACGTCCGGTCTAGCCAACGTCCGCTTAATAACCAGGAAAAGGAGCCGGATACGTTTCAAGTATTTGCCCAGCGTGCTAATAAGGAGGGGAAAAGAGGCGGAAAAGAGCGAGCAGCTAGAAAAAAGAAAAGAAAAGAGAAGAGAAGAACAACGAAAAAGAAGAAGAAAGGGCAACGATTAATATCGAGTTTATTAAGAGCAGGAAGCCGTTAACAAAGAGCACATTTCAGGGACGTGACTGCAGTGGCTACTGTACAATTTCCGGGTCTGTTACCGGCGCGTCTCCAGCTTTCTCACTGTTCATTTCTTTCGAGACACGCCGTATTGATATTTGATTTCTTTTATTGCGCGTCCTTTGAGCGACGCTCGCGACTTGATTACGCCGCAAAGAATAAAACGGCACCGGCGATATTACGTTTGGTAATTCCACGCGAAACGAGCGGACGTGAAAGTTGATCAGCAAAGCTTTGGGTCCCGCGAGATCGAATCGATGCGTTCAACGAGTATGCAAGAGAATATTATCCAGTTTTTGCTCAGTTTCCGCCTCTTCTACGGCGCTTTTAAGCGTTACCTTTTTGTAAAGGAAGAGGGAAATCCCTTTTAATTCGCTTCTCGTAAACGACGAAATTTATTAGAGTCGAGCATCCGAGATGGCGCTCTGATCATCAATATGGTTGGCAATCGTCGGTCAAGGGAACCCTGAGTCTTCGTTTCAGTTTTGCGAACTTTTGCGCAAGGAGTAATTTTCACGTCGTTTTCGTTCGGTTTGTAGAGCGTTTAAATAAATAAATTCCAATTTCCACCGAACAAAATAAAACATATTATTGATTCACGATCGGAAATAAGATTTTAAGGTGATTGGCGTAGTTCAATTATAGAAACGTGAATTAGTTGCAAATTCTGCACATACCTGGGGTGACATAGATAATTGGATCGACCCTACTATTCCTGACAACATATTTTTTTCAGTTTTGGCTATTTCAGGCGATTGGCGAGATTATTCTGGATAATTTATGCAATTGGACGTGGTTAGCTAGACATTGGAATAGTTAGACTGCAAAAGCGCGATCTTTCTTCGAATTTCTCATATTTTTATCGCCGATATTCTACGAGTCTATTTCTATTTTTATATACGGCCGCAAACTCCGCTGAACTGTCTGTATAAAATCTCACGTAAAATCCCGCTTCTACCAACTTCTTAGTCGATGATTCTCCAATCCGTGTAGTTATTCGAAAAGGATATTCTAAACAAGAACGACACTCGATAGCTGATTGTCTGGCAGAAACGCGACGTTCCCAGTAATCAACGCATTTTCTGTCCCAAGAACGTTAACGTCGACGTATATGCGTCATTCACAAACGAGGACTTCGTTTCGAGAATATCATTCCTTAATTAAGATCCTGCGGTTTAATTCATCAACTTGCCCATCGCAGCATCCCATCATATACATGTGTACGTGCAACGACCTTTCGCGATAACCCACTTGTGAAAATAGCGGGACAACAAATGACGGCAGGTCGATTAAAACGAGACTGTCTGACTCTTTTTGTTTTGGATGATATTTTAATTAGACCGGGAATGCACTGCTGACATATTCGTGAGCCTTAAGATCGAAGTTCATGTCTGACATTCTTTAACTGTAAAATTGGAATCGCTTGTTCCCTGTAAAATTAGATTCTCGCGAACGATTGAATTCAGAATCAAGCGAGTCTTGGAAATATTCCATTTTGAAAATTCCATTCGTAGAAACTAATTTTGGGAATATTTAACATATTCAATGTTTCGATATATCTATTGTTGTATAAAATTTTTGTCAAATTTTTTAATTTTAAGCGTACGAGGGTATAAGGAGTAGGCAATGTAATTTTTCTGTAGTTTTCCAGGGGGGGGGGGAGGGGAGAGAAATAGTAGTTATACCATATGACAAATCTAGCGTTTGTTAGAATTATCTTTGAGTTTAAAATATGGTATCGTATTTTAAGTCACGCTGTGTGTTTCTAAAGTTCAGCCTGGAAACTTGTCGCGTTAATTTACCCTCGAACTTCTGAAAATTACTTCAAAAATGGAAACATATTTCATTCTCGTTAAACCACTGTGAAACTCGGTCTTCACGTTTATATAGCTCCCAAATCCAGCACAGTATTTTTCCATCGTCGCGTCTTTACTCTATGGGTCATCCTTTTGTCGGGATTGTTTAGATATTGCACCATTTTCGCTGAGAAATTTTCCAAAATGGAGCGATATATACGCGACGAAATTCCATTAACTTCCTGTTTCAATAATTACAAACGAAACTTCCATAGTCCTTTATTTCGTATAACAATTTCTCGAGTTTCTCACAAAACTGCAATTATAAAAGAACTTCCCAGCCGTAAGATCCTATCAAGAAAATTGGTCGAAAACACAAACCAGCATGGACATCTTCGAGCACCGATAAGCTGTAATCGAGACGGTGCCTGGTTTGTCGCGTCTGGCCGACGATTTCCAAGCTTCGAAGGCGCCTCGACGTTTCACTTTTCGTCGCACGTAGCGACGGGAAAAAATTCACCCTCGCATGTTCGAGCCGTATGGTCCTTCAGAGACCGTGGATAAGACGGTTAAGGGGTTCCACGGGGTCGAAAGTGGACCACCAGTCGAATAGATAAGGGTGCGAACTTCTCACGAGTCGGTTGATTTACGAAATTGTTCCTTTAAAGCGACATGCCGACAACTTTCCGAATTCCCGTATGTTGCACGCCTAAACCTTCTCGACCCCTTTTCAAACATGAATTCCGTCGAAAGTACGCTTTTATCTCGCAAGGTTACCGCTTCATGCAGAATTAACCTTTCTTCGCGCGTTTCCCCGCATATTTCTATTTCGGCCGCGAACACGGCCTTAAAAAGTTCCTGAAAATTCGATTAGGATCGTCTTTCCGTTTTATACGAATGTTCGAGACGTCGTTGCCAGAATTTTAGGCAGTTTCCTAAAATGTTGGCACGCCTGATAGTGTTCATGGACACGGACTTTTCGGGGAATTTAATAATTTAAGCGCGTAGATGGCGTGATGGCGGTGCTCGTCGGTTAGAGATATATGGTATCAAGGTTTCAGGGGATTTTAATTTGATACTTTGCCTTTTTGCTGGAATTGTAGACAGTTATGGAAATTGGAGAGCTCCGAGAGCTTCTAAAATTTGGTGAAAAATAACGTTTTATCGTAACGCTAGAACCACCGACGACTACGGTATACAACTTGTATCAGAGAAGTAGAAGGAATAGGACAAAGTTCGTAATGCGATAAGAATCGCGTATAAATTTTTATTAAACTATTAAAATTTTAAATTCGTTGAACTTTGACAAAATCTCGCGGAGTTCGATAGGTCGCAAAAAGTAACATCTTGGTAAAGGAAAAATGGAAGAATTAAATTTTAACGAAGAAGGTCCAGTTTCCATGTTTCATATTTTTACGTGCTCGGAAAATTACGAAAAGGTCGCTTCACCTTTTACTCGAAATTAAAGATCCCCGAACGCTTTCACAATCTCCGTAGGCACTCATAATTTAACTGCTCCCGTAAAACTTTAATATACCTCAGGAGTTTCTGATTTTCTTTTTTGTCGAAACGACCAGGGCACTGGCCGATTTATTCGCCCTTTAATGTTTTATGCAATCACGATAATAAATATTAGGCCATTCTTGCGTGAGCTGCTTCTTTCGAAAGACGATACGATGCGGCGAGAGACTAGATAGAATTCAGATTCATCCAACTACGAACTGTACTAGATCAAACTATTACTCGGTGAATGATTATTCCAGCTATAGCTGTTTCACGATATACCATATGTATCTCGAATGTTATTTCGTTTAGTTTCTAACTTTACCAATACGGTGCGTATGATTATACGAAGATAAATAAAACAAATTTTGAAAAAAACAACGAAATTTCGTCTAACTCTGAAATTTCTCCAAATCTAACGATCGTACGTTTCGACGGTATCACGGGAGAAGGAATATCGTGTTATCAAGTTATCGACGAAATTTTTTCCGCGTAGAAGCCGACAAATGTCCGTTCCGTTTGCCAAAGGGTATATTTTCACTCGCAGACACGCCCCGTAATGATAGAAAATTTCAGCATACACGTCTCGGCCGATAAGCAGTCGCAATCACAAATGCGTTCGTACGATCCGAGACGATGTTACGTACCAGAGAAAGAGTCCAAACCCACCGTGTTATCGAACAATCACGAAAGCTTATGTACAGTATCAGCGCGGGCCTAACGATAATATCGTCTTCTCATTTACATATTCCTGACGATCTACACACAGCTGACAGTTAAGGTGGAATAAAATAATATTTGAAACGTGTATCGCGTAGCAGCCACAAGTGGAATAACTTTTCATCGAACGATGGTTTTTGGTTTAGTAGGTTTTCCAGCTGAATGAATCCGAACTCTGTCTAGTCATTCAGTTTCATGATTTATTCTATTTAACAACGGTGCACGATCGAATTTAATATTTGATTAAACTAGCCGACAGAACAGACCGCCATTCCAGTATATGATATGTAAATAATCAAGCGTACCAAGCTCTTAGTATTTCATGAACAGCTGCTCGGTGACAGATCTGGGTCACGTTGAATTCCAGCCCCCTGTGTTAAATGCCATAAACGGGGTCTACCACCGTTCCCGTGAAACAAAACGCTATTGACCGAAGCAAGAAGTTCCCAGTGGTATCTTACTCTCGAAAGAACGTATCGTTGGTTAGGGAACGCGATCGCGATTTTGTCTTGTAATTGTCACGTTCAAATTCAATTTCTATTCTGAGCAGACAGTGGATCGTTGCATCGGATGTAGAAAATCACGATTAGTTTAGTTCTAAAGTAGACATTTCCTACACTCGTCGATCTTTATTCGATTACGTGTACACGTGCAACTGTATTTAATTGCAAGAGGAATAAACAAACGATAAACGATCACTATTTTCTGCAGGAATTTCCAAATTTTTAAGTACTAAATTAAATTCTCTTCCATCCCGTGTAACAAAAATTTCTCTGCAAAACATGGAAAACCTGGCTTACTATATTCGTCTTCTGTAATCCTACGCTGTGAATAATTATCCGTTTTCTAGCCTTAGAAGAAGAGAAGGACGCGCGGAACTCCGCTAGATAGGACATTTTGACTAAAGAGGGCAGCGTTAGTGACAACAGGCGCCGGCCCTTTAGGGTAGCAATCGGGTCTCGGATTCATGCATGAATAATAAACTCGTGTCCTTCGATCGAACTGTGTACATGCGGGTTGGTAAACGATCGTGTACTCGGTTTTTCCTCTTCGCTGGCATAGGTGTGATTAAAACTCGAGCACTTTGTTCGACGAAAGCCCCGCGGAGTCCGACAGGAAAGGCTAATGAAAGCAACTTTACTGATTTTCAATCTCCAACTCCGAACTCTGTCTCTTTTCGTTTTCATGGAAACGTTTCGTTTTCGTTGCAAATTAAGCTGGATTGCGCTTCTTCGACCCGTTTCCACTGATTGTCGGGCATACTAGCTAGAAACTTGTGTCGTTTCTGTTGTTCGGTCCTCGAGTTTCATGCCATTGATGAATTTGCCGCCATTAAGGAAAACTCTGCGAAAGGAGAGTTCCGATGCCGACACTGTTCCGCCGGTCTTTTCGGCTAAATGAGATTTGAACGAGGATAGGGTGTGTTTTTCTTTGTTTTTCGAGGAGGAGTTCGCAACACCGGGCTTTTAATATCTTAGGACAGGTGTAATGAGCTTTTTCTGCCTGTTGTTTTTTAGGACAGACGAAATTGGGCTAAGTTGAGATTGTTTTGCTTGGAAGGATGGGGTCCTGGAGCGTGACCTTTTGTGTTTGCCGTGTAATAATAATGAAAGTAATCGTAAGTATCGGGTTTAATCTTCGAGTCAATTTAAACAGCGGCTATAATTATTTTTGGAATTTTGGTAGATCAAGCAGGGAAGAAAGGATTAAAAATAAATTAGAACGATCGAGGCTCGTTATAGTTTTATGTTAATACGCGTTAGACCGCAGTATTATCAAATGAAGTATTTCTGGAATGGTCTTTAAGACACACACTTATTGCTGAACAACGCCTTTTCGAAAGAATCATCGTTGATTAAAAGAAGCAGGTTTGCGAATTAAAAACGCGGTGCAATGCCGCGTGTTCGCCGGGAAATCTCCGCGCGATCTCTCTTTTTTAAATATTTTACAAGCTGAAAACGGCCAACAGGTTAACCATATTTGCTTGGAAGTAACAGATGATATTCGTCCGTGGAAAAACTTGCTTCGAGCGGAAAATCGAAATTTTTAATCGCGTTCTACGCAACGATCGAAAATTCTCATACAAAAATCTATAGAGGTGTAAATACGCGATGAAAAATATACGAACCACCGTCGAAAAGCTCGATTGCCAAGGATGTTGTAAATCCGAGTCGAATCGAGGTATCATACGTATACAATGTATAAAATATTCTATACAGAGCCATCGTCGAAACGTTGAGTTACAGTGTACAGTAAAACGGAAAGGATGCCATAATTTAACGAAACTGGATTATAACGAACGAAAGAAACGAACGTCTAACGTGATTCGATATGTAGCGGCACAAAAGTTAGAATTCGATTCAAATCATGTTGTTTTGCTTCGGAGTATCAAGACCGTTAGGTGACAGGTATTGTAAGGAGTAATGAAGTCCGAAGAAACGAACGTCTAACGTGATTCGATATGTAGCGGCACAAAAGTTAGAATTCGATTCAAATCATGTTGTTTTGCTTCGGAGTATCAAGACCGTTAGGCCACAGGTATTGTAAGGAGTAATGAAGTCCGAGCAAAACAATGCCGCCGCTACATGTAAACAAGACAAATTTGAATCTTCCGACTTTTCCCTGACTATTATAAATAATAAATAAACGGGCGCGATCGCAAACGATTCGTCATAAACTGTGACCAAACGACTTTATACTTTTTTAAATACATTAACGATTACACATACTGGCAGTCTCATTATTCGATCTCCTACAGATATAACGTTCGATATAGCGTTTCGGAAAGATGTTCGACACAAATTTTACTTACGCTCGTATATACACGAGTCACAATTTCAAACTTGCTTCTGCTTGCCACTGTATCATAGCGTATATAAAATATTCCGGTATATAGAATCCATCGTGAAAACACTTAACTTAACCAAAAACCTTTTAAATGAAACCTAACCCAAAAGCCAAAGCCCCGTATCTTTTACGATATTTGTACGAAACGGATCCAGCAATGGTTCACATCCATTCAGAGTCGTAGTATCAGACGGTCGGTGGATGTGTAAGCAACACTCAGTTTGCAGCTAGGCGCGAGGATAATGACAGTGGTACGGAGGCGTGCAGGGAAATCCAGAGAGTTAATTAGGAAGTACCACGGTATCAACCGGCGGTGGTCGACCTTCCCTCTTCGAGAGGAGAACTGATGCAAGATGCACGAGAAGAGCTAAGATCGTGACGAGGAGCGGAGAGGGCGATAGAAGCAAAGAGAGAGCCACGAGTCTTACGTACAAAGACCTTAATGTACACACTCGCAGACTTTAAAGACGAAAGTTAGTTACACGGACACCGGGGGTGAGTTCTAAGGCGAGGCAGAAAGAGGGGGCGAAGAAAGGAGAGGGGGCGGGAGTCTGGAAATTTAGATACTCCTCCGTTGCGTGATCCAAGAAATTTGCCCGATAGCCTCCCCCGCCCTAAGAGGATTGCCAACCCTTTCCGGCTGCTGTCTTTAGCCTAATGAATCGGGTTTAATTGATGAGGTGACGTACGTAATTATTGATACTCCGTGAATTTACGTTTGAGGATAGAGGACAGGAAGCAGACTGGGGATTTTTGTGCGTTCGTAGGAAATTTCTAAAGGAAATGTCTAAAGATACACGTTCCTTGCATAAATGCCTGTAAAGTCGATGCTATCGAATTTTAAGGAATTTTGAAATCAAAGAGAACGTAGTAGCTCGTTGGGTTCGTGGTTACGATAGAATTGAGAATCACTGGTAAGGATGTAAACGTGATAAATAATGAAGCTGGATGGGTACAGACTGGAGAATGCGCTCCTTCGAAATTATGACAAAAATAAAAAAAAAAAAAACGCGACTGTAACGTTAGGGAGATTTATAGCGGGGAACAGTCGAGTAGTAAAATATGTTTTCGCGGCAATAGTAAAGCAAATTTTTATGGCAAATAAATTTTCCTCGCGATATACCATAGAACCGAAGGTTCTCTCTTTTTTAAAAAATTGCTCACTCTGATAAGTACATACCGTTACGCAAATCGAACAAATTTAATCAATTCTATTAATTCACATTAACGAAGGTTCCATTTCAATTTATCTCTTCGTGTTATTATTTTAAATAAATTGCAGAGAAACATCTGCCGTTATCGAAGAACGAAAAAATCACCGAATAATTATATATCCGAAAACAATAACTTTTGCCGTGCTGTTTAACAGATCAAAGCCGACGCGTCCATTAAAATATAAAAATCCATATTCAAACAAATTGCTTGAAACTGCCCTTTCAAGATCAGAAAACCTTTCCTTACCGCTGCGAGAACCTTTTCCTCGTTGAAAACTTGAAACTTACAATCAGGTCGAATCATCCGACTCACCTTGCACTTTTAAACCTAACCTAACCTCACCAACGTGTCCGTCCAAGATCCCCGTGACCCGAGAACACATTTCCTCTCAGTGTGAAATTATCGAGAGGAGCCCTTGGGCGGTCGATTCGCGAGATCTTGATTTTCTACGCGATCAAAAACGCCCGTGGCGGTATCCAACATTTTCCAGCGCAGCTTCTCGTATCCGAACGGAAAAGCATAGAGTCACGTGGGACGAAGTATGGTGGCTCGAGGATGCGTCTCGAGGATCCACGGTGTCCCACGGGCGTTTCACCTATCCAGGTGGTTTCGTATCAACTGATTTTAAAGTCGCCGTCGGACGAGCTAGTTTATGCCATGACCTTCGCAACTTGTTCCATTCTGTCCTTGCACGCCTCTTGTAACGAGCTTTCGTCTTACTCTTATTATTTCGTCCTACTATGTCGGTTACAAGTAGGTTTTAATTATTCGAGGAATATTTCTGATGTCTGTTTCTTAGCGGTAGTTGTCGTTGTTTTCGCACGTTCGCGGGGAGACACGATCTCGAAGAAGCGCGCCAACGGGAGTCGTAAATTCCCGTTACGATTTGCTAATCGACGCCGCGAATCGTTCGATCCCTTATTTCTTTTGGGATAATAAGGGTTGTTAAATCGAAGATAACGCTGCTACTAACAGGTTGTTATATATTTTCACAATCCAACAACTTCGGTGTAACACAAAATGAATGTAACACTGTATAGTAAGTTATAAATCACCGTTTATTCCAACAACTTGTAAAGAAGATAGTTACGCTGGTGCGTATGTATAAGATGAGTGAGTGACTTGATCTTCGGGTGTAAATCCGGTCGAAGGATGTTCACTGTTCGAAGGATAGAAAATCAGTGATGTTCGGAGACGATGCTGTGGCGGAGGAAGACTAAGGATGGGTGTGTCTAGCGCACGGGACCATCGGATTTGTTGGTGACGATTTTGGCTAAGAGAGTGAGGGAAATAGGCTTCGTTGTTAATTGGTTAAACGAAGGTTGGTGGACTAGGAAGGGTCTTAGCCGCCCTCGATAGAGAGTGGTTAGTAGGAGGAAAGTTGCATCTTAGAAAGTTAGAAAAACTAACTTTCCCTTGTCAAGCCGTAGTAGACAATGGTCTTTAGAAATGATTCGGAAAACAGATGTTTGTTCGGTTTAAAGGACCTCGACTAGGAAATTCCTGAGATTTATGGAAGGTACGCAGTAAGTACCCGAAGACATCTGGTTGCCATCTTGCCCGCGGTGTGTCTAGGTAAAGTGTTACGCGACGTAACAGTCGTTTTAGTTTAATCTTTAAGTTATTATTAATTCTATACTTTAATTTCTTCGGTATAAATCCGGTGCTCCTTAGTCTTCGAAAATTCTGTTAAATATAAACCTGTAGCTTCTACGATTTCATTTTTTTTCTCTTAATAAACGGCAGGCTGAATAAACGGTGGTACGTTTTAAGAATATTTTATATGTAAGAATTATGCGTTAACTCGTGGCTGACTGTATTTCTGCCTAAATGCTTCGTAAAATTATATAGAATATACTATAGGACTAGTACGCGTACAATTTACGCGTATAAAATATTTAAGATAGAAATTTTGAAACATTTTCATGAAAAATTTATATAATATATAGTATCTAACAAACGTAAAAGAAATATTTAACTATTACTGAATATTCTCTTGAAATATTTTAAATAGATGTGAAAAATGGTTATTATTTTCGCGTGTGTGCCTTTTTCGTTTCTCGCATTTGTTTTCGCGTTAACCTCGGTTACATATTCCCGAGCACAAAGAATATTTCACGGTGCACGCTTGGGGATATTTTAAAGCAGCCCAGGGGATAAAAAGTTTTAATAAGGTGGAACGGTGTACGATCGTTAGAGGACGATGCCAAATGTAAAATTTCAATTTCAATTTTTTACTCTACAAAATTATATGATTTTGATGTATTGTGCGAAACTTCATTTCCGAAGAAGATTCCTCGCGTCGGTAAAAGCCCCATTAAAAATACTCGAACGCGTTCAAACGTTATGAAATCCCGATGACAAACGACTAAAAATATCATTACGTAATTAAAGTTTCTCAATTAACGTGAAACGAACTACGGAACTCTATTTATTACTTGGTACCTTGTCAGAATTTTTTAGAAAGCCGATTTTCTAATATTATTTCTTCTTTAGAACGCGATAAAAATCATTTCGTTACGAGCCGTTTTATTTTTAACATTTTCCTTTTTACAATGGTCTCCCGTGATAAAAAGTACTCTGAATATTGTGATTTGATTAAATGGAATATTGATTGAATTTTACAAAAACGTAGATGGAAAATTGGAAATTGATTAATTATTTTTGATTAATAATTTTCGTGTTACACTCACCTTTCGTGGCACACGAAATCATCGATGAATTTTTATTTGTTTCGAACCGTAAGAATAGAAGAAGAAAGATGAAACGCGTCGTTTAAAATCTTTAAATATCCTCGTCGTTCGGTTTCCAATTAACACGATTAACTAAGAATATCATTCTGTATAAAAATTTATAGACGGAGACTCGGTGATCTTCTTGAACGAATACCTGGTAGCTTTCATTATCAATTGGTTCGTTGAAACGTTGATTAATTCCAATCTCCGAAACGATGTCTCATTTTTAATAGCAGAATACGTGATCCGTGTCTAGGAGACTAGAATAAATAACACACATTTAACTTTAACTTGTCGGAACTGACTAGTTTAACTTGTACATGACAAAGTTAGATACCGCTTTGTCAATTTCAGCCTATGAATTAATTGTCAGTGAATTAAATATGAAATTAGGCAAGGTAGCTTTAGAACTACAATGCAATCAGAAGCTTAGACACTTCGTCTACAGTAGAATACGCTATAAATAGTCGGACACGTATTTACAAGTCAGCCGCCTGTACAGTATATTCTAAATTTCGTATTGTCTTAAGCGATAATGTTTTTCAAATGATAGGATGATAATTAGGATTTGGGACTATATTTATCCTAATGTTAATTAGGATTTTTATATTTTTTGCACTTGTATACACGATAACTAATCAGACACGTATTCAAGGTGTACTTGGAACCTGTAGAATATATTTTAGATTTCTTATTATATCAAGTGATCAATTTTTCGAAGAATAGACGACTAGTTTTGAGAATTTATTCCAGTAACAGGTATAAATAGAACATTCCATAACCGATCAGACGCCTATTTTTAAGGTATGCTTGAAAGCTGTGTAGAATATAATATCTTCTTCTAATAAAAATTATTTGCAATTACGTTAGCTTTAACTATGCAAACTCCTCTGATAATAATTATCTTTCTTCGCAGTAATAAAAAATAATTTGCGCGAAATCTGTTAACGTTGTCTTCGCTATGCATATACAAGGAATCGTACAACAAGGACTAAACGATTTGTTCCCTGAATCGCATAAAATCGTAGTTTGTACAAACCTTTCTCGTGTCCAATGGCCGCGAACACGTCGTATGAATATTTAGTCGACGTCGGGGCGCGCGCGAGAAAATCGGCTATTTAACATTCGTTAAAATTATAACGTCCGAACGGGTACGAGTGGCCGTGTAATCGAATGCCGCGCGTATAAATATATAATCGAACGATGGACAGGGGGCGCGTGCACGCAATTCATGCGTCAATCCGATATTTCCGTATCGGCGGCAATTTGGGCGAGCAGCGAGCGCGTCTGAAATTCACCGATTGCACGTCCAACTGAATTTCCATCCCCCGCGGAAGGATCGACACAGAGCAATCCCCCTTTCTCGTTCCATCCCCCTCCTCCTTTTCGATATTACATGCTCGATGTTACAGGCGAATGCGAGGATAGGAAAATTAATACGTTGTTATTTCGCGTACGATTATTTGTAACGAATAATGAGTCTTTCTTATATTTTATTTTCTCCGTAACATTGATAGCTATACTTTGCCCGATTTCCAGAGTATAGTTTGCAGTATCGACAATTTTCCATGACTTTTATCGTGGGGGTTGGTAATTTTATTTTCTACGGTATTATGTAGCTAATGATATCGAGGATACTCAGTGTAATAAATTCGGAAAGCTATTATACGAAATATTTGCCAAATCTTTCTTGGATTTTCCAGCTGTTTAATACTGATATATTTTTCAAATTCGAAGAGAATGTTTTCGAATGTTTGAATGTATTGAAATGGTTATTTTATCAAAAATGTTGCGTATCAGGTGTCACAGAATATTGCATAAACAACGCTATATGAAAATGGAACAAAAATAGAATATTAAATGTTTATTATATTTAGTAGGTAACGGCTTAGGGGAATTTACACGATTGTCATCATCCAATTACTATTACTGGCAGATACATAGAGTTAATTAAATGTTACTAATGTTATCTGGTGGTAATTATTAATATGCGCTGGTAATTACCGATTAATAGCATCTAATGCAAAATAATAGAAAATAATATGATATTTGGCATACTAAACCTTTACATACATGTTTACATAATAAATCTGTAAACAGCAAAGAATTATACTTCTCTTAACGAAAATAATAATTTTTATTTGCCGAGATCTTCGGAAAGTCGATCTAGAATATTCTCCCTTCGAAGTGAATGTCATAATTATGCAAAGCAAAAATAGAGGAAAAAAGTTAAATAGCGGTATAACTCGTAATCGATATCACGAGCCGAGTCTCCATTTTTGTTTTTCGTCCTACAGTCCAATTTACGCTTTCTAGCAAAGCGTTCAAGCTCAACAGAGCGGAGGTCGAGTGAAATACGCGAGTAATCGTCAGAGCTACCACCTACGGTACGTCGAACGACAAACAGAACGTAAGGGGGTTGACGATTCCTCCGCCACCCTCGCCCCTTACGAGCTGGTCGTTTGCGAGCCCCGCATACGCTTAATGTCAGCGCATTTGAAAATCGGGACAAGGGCGTAATTACGCGTTAAGAACTTGCCGAAGAGCTTTCAAATTAAGCGAGCGGCTGCAATTTTCGGCGACCTTTCCGAAACCCGGCGTGTGTGCACACTGTTCTCCATCAGCGAACCATCTCCCTCTCAGTATGTGCGTTTTACTCTCCGTTCGCATGGTAGTGAAATGGAGTAGCGTGTGGGTGATCGATACATTGGGAGCTTCGTTCGTTTGTCTGTTCTGATTTTATGGAGGATTTCGGGGAACGGGCGAAGTCCAATCGTGGCTCGAGTGGTGTTGGATAGGATGTAAAGGGTCGATGTTCTTTTCCACGCTAGATGAAGAATAAAACGTTACGCTGTTAAGGTGCTACGACAAGGCCGTACAGACACTGGAATACTAGAACAGAGCAGGCAAATATTAAAAACACGACGAAATAAAAATTCCATCTTAAACCTTTGCGAACGTTTTGGGAAATTACTGTTCCGTACACGTTCTCCATCTGCTTACCATTCGCTCTGAACTCAATCACTCCGGTTGCCTTCAAACAAAAGCAAACCCCCATAGCTTGGAAGCAAAGCGGTCTGACCAAGCTGACGATAAAGGGGGTCAGGAAAATCAAAAGGTCGCATCGAGTGGCTGGGCTTAGAGGTTACAGCTTGGTCAGCAGCGCGCGGAAAAGTGGATAAAGTTGTTTCTGTAAACGCGGGGGTTACACACGTGATGCAGATGGATAAACGCGTACACGTACACGAGAATCGTCTATATACAGAGACTGTGGCGAGGCAACGAACGCGCGAATCCAGGCGACGCGGTAACCCGTATTAGGGTCACGTGCAGATTTGCCACAGCTAGAGCCTATCTTATGCGTCCCACGTACACTCATCTCGGAATCAGAAAGCCGTCATAAACGATGCAAGGGATATATCTTCCTTCAGCCTGGTCAAAATTCAGAACCGTGAAATCTCGCGTCATACACCCGTGAAAATAGTTCGTCAGCCATGGCTCTGAAGCGCGTCTACGAATCGAGAGGCGACACTTTTTGGCTTCAAACGTTTCTCCAGTGACGTACCCAGTGCGTCCTATACCGTGTCCGTAGTAAGAGCCGAGGCTCGGTTACAATTGCAACACCGTAGTTAAAGCAACGGTGAGAAAAATGTCTAAATGGATTTTGTTATGGTTACGTACTTTTTAGATACGCGATATGGTAATACGTAAATTCCGATGAACTACAAATTACCTATGTTTGCCCAAGAATACCCGATATACTCGTAAGAAAACTTCTATAAATTCTACGTAGATTTAGATCTTGAGTAATCGCAAAGCGTAATAAACATCGTGATACAAAGTTAACGACGATAACCAGGACAGTGAACCCAGAATTACCTTCTCTAACCAGCTACTCGATACCTAAACTCAAAACACACATCACACGAACATCACACGAACCTCCTAACCTCCTCGGTCATACCTCACGCTTAACCTTCCCTCGGCTCCCAATTCCACCTGGCAAATTGGAAGCAGGTGCTCATTTGCCAGTGCTCGAAACGAGACCACCTATTCTGTTCCCGGAATCGATCGCCTCGGCATTAAACCTTATCAAGACACGGGTCATCCAGTCGTCCATTAATATCTCGTCAAATAACGTGTACACACACGTCGCGGGAGTATCAACCGGTTCGTGGGGGATCAATATTGAAAGGAATTTCCAGGAGGGCAAACTAATGTGTCGTTCGTGGAACGGCGCGAACGCAAACAGCGTCGAACGAACGAGGCGCGTTGCAGACGCGCGTAATTTCCAACGATAGCGTCGCCACGCGGCCATTAGACGCCAACCGAGTGACGCCGTGGTAATCGCGAACGATAGACGCCCGATCAATTAGACACTCGAGTAATTTGCTACTCTATCTATCGCTGTCGCACTCGCCCGCCTATCTCGCTCTATCCATCTCGCCTTGTTTGCCACGACGAAACGCGAATCGGATGTGCCCATCCGTCCAGACGTTTCCGGGCACGTTCGTTGAGCCCGCGCGCGGATATCGACGCATCCTCCCTGAAAGCGGACCAACCCGATATTGACTTTCGTTTCAATATTCAGTTTCTTGAATAAAACAACAGCCGACCGCTGGTCTGCTCCATATACCGACGACATCCTCCGTCAGTTCGCTTTAATCATCTTCGTATGATTGTCTTTCCGTTTTGTGCAGCTTTATGGCTTTGACGTGTTCACGTGTCGTCGCGTTTGATGAAGCTCGGACGACGCATACAGCTGAGGCAATTGCTTCGGATATCCTATATCGAGCGATAAGGGATAAGACGAAAAGAAACGACCGCGTTTAGAAAAATTTCTGACGAGTTGAATAAACTTTGTATATGATTAAGGGAAGGTAGAAGAAATTCGTGTTATTTAGAGATGTTTGTACGCGAAACTTGAATATAACGGGCTGACGCTAATGGGTTCAAATTAATTTTCTTCCGTCAACTATCGACCACGTCGAGATAAAATTATACGGACCCAGTACTTCGTACAATTATCTCGCATCTTCCAATCATACGATCTTAATCCTACTGGAACGAAACGTTTTCGAACCAACGAGTTTCCGAATCGTAGAAATTCCTTGTTATGAAATTAGCAAACCAGACCGCAAAAAGCCAAGACATATCTAGCGTTTACAGGTGCAAAATGTCTCAGGAACGGAAAATAAATTCTCAGAAGGATATTAACGATCCTTAATGGCCCCCTCCGATACGTCCTCTCGCATACGGAAAAAGTTTAATCGTACAGCTTGCAAGTTTGAGGGGATATCGCGCGCCGTACAACTATTTTGCAAAGTGCAGCTGCTTCGTTTCGCGAATCGTAAGTTCCCGGGACTCTTGTTAATTTGATGAAGTGGAGGACGATGGTAGGAGGTATCGCTGTTACCCTCGATCTGCATCGATCCCTTGTGTAGGTTGGGAAGAAAGGGACCAGGATAACGATGGGGGAAGCGTTAAGGGAGTTGAAAAGTTGTCTGAAAATCGCTCGTGCCTCGATGACGCGGAAAAAACGGCTTGAAAACTTCGTCGAGAATCGTTACCCTTATTTCTTCTGTCCTTTCGTCGAACCGATAGGTTGTGCAAAGCGTTTCGATGTTTTTAATATACAGCCGGGTTTATATATATCTTGCAACTAAATATACGTTCTTGGATGGTCACAAATAATTCACAAGTTTAAGTCGATTAAAGTCAACGAATATCGATGAATTTAAAATGTCACTATCGTTCCGCGTCTGTCAAATGTCTGCTAAGCTCGGAGGCTCGTTAGACATTCATAAAGCCTCTAATATTCCGAAATTAATATTTTATGTGGGAACCATAACTGGGTACAGGAGGTCGAGAAATAGAGCAAACAGGTTGAACGATGATCTGGAGAAATATGGAATCTATTTTATGAACCTATGTGAAAGATTTAATTTACTCGTCTAAACCTGAATCCTTCGTCGATTGAAATAGTAATATGCGAAATAGCGATTTTTCTTTATTTGAGAAGTAACGTAGCGGAAATTTAAGAATATTTTGTCCAGCGGAATTGCTCTCAACTCTTTTGAAATGTTGTAATTTTAATAAACATCAACAGCGAAATTTCGTTCTAGGAATTTTAAAGCTTTTATTAAAAATGATACGTACGTGAAAAAAGTGATTTTTTTTTACGAATATTGACTATACCGAAAGTCAGAATGGGATATAGTATCAAGGTATGACTGATATGTATGATTGGAGCCAGAGACAAGTAATCATAGGAGCACTCGATCATGTTTGAACCAGGACGTTGTCATGACCGCGTCAATATACGTCAGAGAAAATTGCTTTTATTTTAATTGAATTTTCAAAAAAATAGGTATCGCGCGCCGTGTAATCAGGTTACACTATAAAGGACTCTTCTATCAAATGCATCCGCAACATTTTATAGAAACATCGGGAACGTTTAATTTTCAGCATATACACATCGTAGATCAATGAAAATATAAAAGAAGTGTTTTATATCGTTTCGTGAGATAGAATACTACGTAGTACAAATATAATTCTTATACGTAAATTTTCGCGTTAGCCTTAAGAATCAGTGGAAAGAATATCCGGCTGTTTGAAAACTTTATCTACCAAATATATATAAATAAAAATATAAAAGCGAATGGATAATAAGATACAATAAGAATGATGAAAAGATCTCAGAATAATAACAATCTGTTATAAACTTTTAAAACAAAATTAAAGCGTTACAACTGCAGTGAACCATTAGACAGATTACACGCAGCCTCGCTAGATAAACGACCTGCATTAGTAAACCGCGAAGGAATTCCTTTTTAGCAAAATAACACCGGGAGAAAACAGATAAATCAGCGATAGGTGATCGTTTCTCTTTGAAACGAATAGTTTCAAACGACGATATAATTTTATTACGAAATAAATTCAAATTACATCTTCGTCAAATCCGAAACTTACGATCGTAGATATCTGTACAAATTTATTCTAATTTTCAATTATACACGCTTCTTTTTCTGGTCGTATCTGCTATAAGGATATTCTGCAATAAATTAAACCGACTGTTACTGGGATCACGGGAAACGATACGTTTAAGTAACTCATATTGTCCCTGATAGTAATTCACCAAAGTCCCCAGAAACTCCCTAGCATGCCGGGTAATCCCGAAACAAAGCAGCGACACCACGTGTCCCCTTCAGAATCGTTCGGTGCCAAGACGGTATCCAAAAGTTTTGCAGGTTACTGTACGAGGCAGGCTGTGCACAGACGACGTGTCACGTATCAGTGTGTTAGGTAGAAGTGCGCTGTTGCGAAACGTTCCGCGCCTGAGCACGGTAATGCAAGTTTGAGCGCGGGCCTATACAGGACACGTCGCCTGGAATACCGGTATACCGGCGTGGCAACGCTCCGTGGATCTGTTTTGCGCGGCAATAAGAACAATTATGATAATAATTGAATGGTTAACGGTGGCACGGCAAGAAATTCCTACTCGAACTTCGCCGACTGTCGTCTCGCTAATACTTTACTTATTAGATTGCTAGACGTCGCGGCCGCTAATGGAAAACGTGCAATTGAGTTGGCTCGATGCTGATGGAATCTAGCTGGGCGTGTTGTTACGTCTCTGCAACTTAGTTCCGAAGCGGCACGTTTCTTTGTTACGTTCATTCGCGGGGAAATCGAAATAGCGCGTGGAATTCTTTTATTTGATGGAAATGGAAATTTAAATGGTTACTTCGCTTTAGGTTACGTTGCCCGCTATAATGAAGGATCTTTCGTTCCTCTGCGGAGTGGATAACGTATGGAACCACTTTATTCGCTTCTTTATGGGAAAATAGGAACGGTACGAAGAATTCTTTTATTTGGCAGAAATAGAAGTTTAAGTGAAAACTTCAATGTTAGGCAGAGTCCTCGGGTACGATTTATGGTTTCTCTTCGATCTCGGCAGTCTATCTCCTTTCGTAGCAATATTTCGTTTAGTTTAATTATTCGAGAAATTCCCGCAAGTTCCATTGCTCGAGATTCTGGAGAATAATTTCTAGAAACCAACGAGCGTAGAATGGATGAAACGTTTCTTCAAAACAGTGGACTTCAAAGGTACAGAATTCCTGGATTATCCGGGATGAAAATCGAGACCCTTGAAGATCATCCGTATAGATCGTGTATACTGTATACACTGATTGCAGGCACGTCTATCAATTATGCACGTACGTATCCACAACGACGCGGCAGAGATCACATATCGAATGGTGCACAGTGGCAGCGTTCAATCGCATGCCACAGTCGTGTCGATATGCCTGTGTAATCCATGCATTCTGCCAGAGGCACAAAGGTGCCGGGTCTTTTCATCCTCAGAGAACGATATTTCCAGCTGACTTGTAGACGTGGCTAAGACTCTCGCATAGCTCACACGTTATACCGCGGTAATTTCGTCCAAGAGAAACTAACGTCAGCGGATTTGAAACTTTCGTTGATCGTTCGCCTTTGAAATTTTCACTAATTCGTCTCCAGGTTCATCCTCCAGGTTCATAACAACGACGAAAAAGTGATTTCTAATTTCATATTACAAAACGTTCAAAAAATCGTCGACTTCCTGGCAGTTTTCTAAATAGAAACAGCCGAACTTGAACCAAAATACACAGATGAGAAGTTTCATCGATATGTCTCAGGGTTAGCTGATTCGGCACGCGTAGATCGGAGGGAATATAAAATATATAAGTAGGGCAACATAGATTCGCTAGTTATACGCGAGGAATCAAAATTTTCTAGCCGCTAACTTTTAACGAATCGAGTTTCCCGCCAATCGTCTAAGGTTGGAGGACTTCCGTACTCTGTCTCTCTTTCACCCTCGATATCTGCAATCTTCGCCTTTGACAGACTGAGTAACTCGGCACGACTAAGAGCGTTGCCAATTTACATACACGGTTATCGCAAAACAACTTTCCTCCGCAACGTTCAACGTAACAACTTGGAAACTCGTCGTCGCCAACTTTATGGCGGTTTTCCTCAAAAACACGTGCCTAGGAACATGTAGTAGACGAGAGTAGAAAAAAAAGAAAAAAAGAAGAGGAAAAAGAAAAGAATTAATGAAAAAGCACGGAGGGTGAAATAAAAATGTCTAACATCCGAGGAATAAGTGGAATTTTCTCGAGAATGTGTTAGAAAAATGAGAGTGGATCATTAAAACGGAGTAACGAGTTGCTCCTTTGTCCTCGTGCGAGTTTACGATTCGTTTTAGCGAAATAACTGCTTTACGCGCGGCGTTCTGTGGCTCGAAGTGCGGTCAAGTTATTGAAACGCACAAGGGAAGCGTGATTTTTGAGATTTCTGTTGCAAGATTGTCGGTGACATAGATTTCGGTCGAGCTGCGGTTTGTTTGAAAGGATCGCGTTGCTCGAGGTTGAGATAGGTCGAAGGCCGCGCAACGCGTTTCATTCTTCGTTATGATTCGACAAGAAAGACTTTCGTTTGCAATTTTTAATTACGTTATTTTAACGAGATTTTCAACGAAGTTATATGTGCGTTGTAAAAGTTGTCAGGATTCGTATATTGTACGTATTGTTATTTTGAAAATATATAAAAGGAATCTAATTTTCCTTAAGCTTTAAAAGAAATGTAAAACAGCGAATTTAATTTAAGTTCACTGGAGAAACGAGAGAAAGACTGAAAGAGAATATCGAGTAAACATTTTCCGAGAGGTCTACAAAGAAATCCAACGCCACGTTCATTCTATATATGTACGTGAGAATCGAACGACTATCTTCTTCGCCATTTTCAATAAATATAGGAATAATCGCGCGCGCATGTTTGCACCATTCTCGAGAGCGTTAACGCTTCGGATTTACAGCGAAAAGGATTTCTTGACTGTTTCCATGCCGTTGCAAACGACGAAACTCTTCCGCGTCTTACCAGTTGCCAACAATGGAAATCGTTCCATGACCTGCATTATACCCATAACACAGATTTACGATGCATACCGCGTCCCCTGCAATATTTGCGGCGAATTTGTCATTTCGCCCGCTGCGGTTATTACTTTCTCGTTGTTGCTGGTCACGGTGATATCCACCGCTGTACTAAACAGGGGAAAACGAATCTCTGCAAACGATTACAACGTGTCGCCTGTCGTTAGTGTCCTTAAAAAAATCTCTAATACGATTCGATCGATTTGGTTCGTTCTCGAGAATCGTTGAAATAATCTGAATTATCTGACAAAATTGTTCTATAAGTAGTTACGTGCATGTTGTAAATCATAAAAACGACAAATTCGAAATTCCGCTCATAGTACGCAATAAAGCAACAAAATGCACGCGGTACGCAAAAATATCCAGAGTGAAATATTCGTCGTAACATTCCGCTAGCTTCGACAAATCTTTATTTAACTTCCATCTCTTCTCTTTTCATCGCGAAAATATAAATTTACACAAACGTCCCTGGCTTAACTGTAACACATTATTTTTCTTTCTCATTTCCGAATATAACTTTGCTATGCGCAGACATTACGACGTATTACGTGTCTATATAATATCGCATAGCCTGGGCTTAATTCTGCACGAATTTTCGTCTAGCCCGGTAATTAACCTCGCATTCTCATTCCACGAAACCGTATACCGTGATCATTCGTTTACCATCGACGCTTACGAACGCGATACCGCGTCTCGCTTCGCTAGGGAAAATGGCGTCGTTTCCGGTGCTCAAAAACTCAACTGCCCGCGTTATTCTCCGATTACTATCGCGTGTTAAGTGTTAAATAATTTTTTTCACTCTTTTCCCACGCGTGCTCCACGCAGTCGGCCAGCTTGTTTAATTGGGACAATCATCATCGAACGATTTTTTTTTTCACCGAGAACGATTCGCTTGTTCCGGTCAAACACACGCGAGCGAGCTCAAACGAGCACAAACGACCGGCGTACACGTTTTTTTCCGCCGCTACAATCAGATGAAACGAAATATCGAAGTTCCTCGTTTAATTTAACTAACTTGTTGGGATGTGCGAAACACCCCCCCCCCCCTCTCCTATCTACCTCGTTCATTCCTTTTTCTATCTACAGGGTGTTAAGGAAAGAGGAAACGATATTTATACGTTATGATTCTTGATATCGAAAGATCGTTCGAGGCTTATTTTTCAAACAGTTTAATTTTATATTTCGAATAGTATTTTGGTTAACCAAGAACAATTTGCTATTCGTGATACCGTATTGCAACTAGAAAAGTGACTGAGAAGAAAAGTAGCACAGAGACTGCAGATATCCAGACACTGACGAAAGTTTAGGTAGAGAAGCGTCGTCTCAGGCTCGTTTGCCAAGCTACATACAGTTTAACACCCTGTATACGCGTTTCTTTCAATTTTCCGTATTTTTCTGTTTTCTTTTTTTTTTTCGATAGGAAGAGGGATATTTCTGTTTTATTTCGCTCGTATTATGCGTTCGACGTTTCCGAACAAGGGTACTCTCTCGCTTTATCGATCGACACGCGGTATTTTCCATCCCTTCCTTTACCCCTCTACAGAGGCTCGTCGGATCGACGGTTCTTTATTTGTAAAAATGAATTTATTAAACTTCGAAAAAAGTGCCGATACCACTCGTCGTTATCTAACCCGCCCGCGGCGGCTTCTTCCTGCGATTTCAAACTCGCAAAAACACCATGATACTCGTCGAATGTGTGCGAGTGCAGAGGCTTGCTTGCTTGGTATTTTTTCTTTTTTTGTGGAAATGGTATCTTGATAATGCATTGTTCATTCTACCTGATAGAATTTGGTTATAATAGAAACTGGTTCGGTGTAATTGGGCATTTGTGCCTGTCACGGCATAGGTTTGTGGGGAAATTGCGGTGGCAGAGGTTGATAATCGTGACAAATTGGTCGTGATGTGGGTTATGCAAAACGTAAGAAGGTTACATTTGTAAGAAGGGTTTTTACTCGATACGAAATGATAACGAAAATTAGAAAATTCTTCGCGATTTTACGCGTCATCATTCTTTTCGCAAGTTTCTCGCTTCGTTTGGTTAACCGTATCTGATTTTGTATGGCGTAAAGTTTATGTAGGGCGTGCATTCTTCTTGCTCTTTGTTTTATATAGAGTTGTGTTTTAAAGCGTGGTTAAGATGTAAAGGGGAAGTCTTGTAGCCCCACAGGGGAGGCGATAAACTACTACTACCACTACTGTTACTAAATTACTGTATAAATGTTAAAAAGTTCTCGAAATTATAAATACGCAGAGAATTCACTTAATCCTTGTTGAAACTGAATTGAAAATTCGCAAAATTCGTTCGTCATACACATTCTACGATACTAAAATAAATACAGAAGCGAGAGATCTGTGCTCGTCTGGTTCTTCGTGGACGATGAAGGATACAGGACGGTATATTCGTCGTCGGTGGCCGTCGTCCATTATACACGTTACACTGACAGTCTAATATCGTCCCGGGAGGCTGCAGGATTAACTTGAAATTTAATGGGTTTTCGAATTGCCATGGGAAGAGAGTCATTTGCGAGGAAGGTGTTGGGGGCGCAGGGATTTATGGGGGTTGCAGCCCTCTTGAAAAAATAGAAATAAATATATCGCTATCGGAGGCTTAATGGGTTATTAATTAAAAGCGTAGCTTCTGAAGCTTTTCACGGCGCTACGTGTTTGTTATATAATAAATCGGCCTTTGCCACCTTGATTTATGGCTATTTAAGCTACATTCGTTCGAGAGGACACGCTTTCCAAGTTATTTATATCGTATTTTATATTGCGATTAATTCGTGCCGATATCCGTTCTCTTTTACCGGGTTCTCCAAATAAATTATTTATTAATAATGTTCTATAGAAAAGTTTATTACTCGATCGGCAAAACTCCATCTCTCAACTCATCGGTACGAAAAAACGGATTTAAAGTTAAAATTTGTAAGTTTACCCAGATTCTTTGTTGAACTCGGGCTGCTTCTTACGTTTCAAGTTTATCTTTTCATAATTTAAATATCCATCTCTGTTAAATCGGTATACACGAGACTGGAAAAGTTCTGCGGTATTTTAAAGTTCTTTCGAAGTGAAACGGATTTTCCCTGCAGCGGCCCACGATTTTTCATCTTCAATTTCATCTTCGAATGCACGCGTGCATTTATTTTCTTTGATAATGACCACGGGGAAAATGGGAACGTAGTTAAACGAAGATATAGGATAAAAAAGGGAGAATATGAAAATTCTATTAAGAGATCTGCAATTTCCGCGATAGATTCGTACCTTCTGAATCAATTATCAACGCCTAAACGATCGCGCATTAAAGTACCGGCCATTTCTATACCTAAATAATTGAATATTTGAATACTTTAATGGATATTTGAATATCAAGCTATCCAAATATCAGAATTTTCCGATATTCGATAAGTAAATATGTCTCAATGCTAAAATATCCAAAGGTATACATACGAAATACCAACAAAATATTATCAATGGTTCGTTAATGGTAAAAATTTTTACTTCGTCATTTGAATTATTTAAAAGGAGAGAAAAAAGAGTACCAAGGCGATAGAACAGTGACTATTTCCGCGAACAGTCTGTGCAGGTTTCAGTTTACTTAAGGTCCATTACATTTTCCACGGGCCGTCGATATTTCATAGGGTCGACTATACACGAGAGCGCAACACCGAAATAGAATGTACTAATGTTCTTCCACGAGGTTGAAACCTTTGTAAATGCGCGGAAGCAAGAAATCAGGAAACACTAGGCGGAGCTTGTTAACAGGAACTTCTTTGAAACTTTCTGTTCGACGTTTGAACGTCTCTCTAAATTAGTGAGCTTCGGAAACGTGACTAATAAAAAGCGGTAATAATATAGCAGTTTACTTCGCGTTTCTACATCTTCAACCTTGTATGCGATTCGTTTCTAGAACCAGTCGGATATCCTGTTTCACTCCTTTAAGCTCAACCAACTTGATACAAAATCGAAAAAGGAATTACGAATCTATCAGCTTGCAATTAACGTCTAATATTTCGTATTTAATCACGTAATTTATATTTTCTCACTGGTATAATATTTATTTATTCTTTCGTCTCGTATCATATCGTATGATATCTGTATATCTCATCGATGTAAATTTTTCTAACCGCACGAAGAAGTTTCTCGATATAGAAAATGAAAATATATATGAAATTTAACGTGATTGAATTTAATTACTCGTATAATACGTTTAGTCGCTGTTACTACGGCTCTATTGTACCGATACCATGCTAGTAGTATTACTAGCGCGATATCCAATTTTTACTTTACGCTAACAAATCTTTACGTTACACGTTTCATCGTGCAACTATCCTAAATTTCGAATAGACTCTCGCTAAAATGCAAAAGAGTAATATCGATTTCTCGAAAATTCTCCTGTAAAATGCTTTGAAATGTTGGCGAGCCGTGGCGCATGGCCTTCGGAGACGCCTGGAGGAGCGCACGGCCCTGCTCCAACAAAGTGTAAGTACGCAGGTAGGAACAAATTGCTTTTTTGCGAGTGACGCTGCACGCGTGTATGCCCGTTCATAAAGCATGTATAATAAACACGGTTCTGACGTCGCTGCGCTTGCGTGTGTTCCAACGGAGTCCAACGGGTAGTGGGGATGGGGTGGTTTCGCATCGATCCTTCAGCTTTATTCGTGTTACCGGCCCGTACAGTGGAAGGTCCTTCATTTGTACAACCTTGGTCATCCTTCGTCGCTGAATGTCAGCCCTCCTCGCAGACGGATGGCTTTTCCTACGTCTCCACCTTTGTCCGCCACCCCTATCTGATCTTGCCTGATCGCACCACCTACCCGTGGTTTTACGTTTCAATAAGTTTCTTCCACCGTGTCATTTTGGTTCGCACCGACATTCTTTTGTTAGGTGATTTCGCTAGGTGACTGTTTTACGACGGAGAATCAGTTTATCGATATTTGTATTTTTAATTTCGACTTGGACTGATTCTCAGGAGGAAAATGTTTTAAGACGTGAAAGGTTGGGCTAGTTCGATGTTGTTGCAATTTTCCTTCCAATTTAACTTCCACTTTACCGGTCTTCTTTATTTGAACATCGAGGCAAAGAATAAATTCATCCATACTTTACTTTTAATTAGGAAGTGGAAGATTTCACTTCCAAATTTTTACTTTTATCAGCTTCAACCGTAGTTTTCCTAAGATTAGTTAAGGATTCTCACTAGCTCAAACGCTCCTGTCGAACGAAAAGTTCGCTTATTAACGGCTCTATGTATTATCTTTAATTGAAAATATCCGAAAATAGATTCCATCGTGAAATACTGAATTGCACAGTGGTTTCTTCCGCGTAACCCAAACCTGACCGATCCCGTTAGAGTCATCTATGACCCGGTCGAGGGTTAAAGACCCGCGTTTCAACCGTTGCGCTTCGTATCGGGTAACTGTTCTTTCGAGATCAATTGATATCGATCGCGTCTCCCGTTGCAGATACATGTAAAAATGCACGGTATCCGATTCGCATCGCGCATCCTATTGTTGCATCGTATTCGTCCACGTCCGGATGTTAACAAGATTCAACCATAAGGTATTCCGTGGACGAAGGCGTGGATTTTCCTCGCGAATTTCTCCATTTCACGGGCGATTTGTCCACGAGCGTGCGAGGTCACTACGCGACGACTTTTTAAATCTCGTCTGACGTCTCGCCAGCCTCTTCCTCCGGCATCCTTGCCGATTTTATCGTCGCAAACTGATCCTAGATGCCGTAAATCGCTCGTTGTTAGTTCCGCCACATACAGAATCGTTCGTCCACCGAGTTGTCTTCGCGTTGAGGAGCCTAGTGGTAGTTGGGAAGTTATGTCGAATGGAACCTGTGACCGAATTCTTTCCAGTATACTCGGAGCGGTCGCGAGTTATTTCGTTGGGAGAAAATGATCGTGAAATGGGTGTCGTTGGTTAAAAGTGGCCCGACATTTGTCTATTTTTCGTAGGATGCCATTTTGCCACGGTGGATTTCTTCTTTAATGATACTGATTATCGTTCCAAGATATTGCAGAATATTATTGAGACGTTGGTGTAGATTAATTTATCTGCTTGTATAACGCGTAATAGATTAGATTTAGATTAGGTAAAGATTCGCTTCGTTAAATATTATAACGTCGTTGTAACATTTTTAGAAATTTTTATGTCCAGCTATACACACTGTTTATATTTGTATTATGTATGTAGTATATTTTTATTTGCTATGTATATGTTTGGTTTGTACTCACTCGGTTAATAACAATAACGATAATAATAATGTATGACATACTTATTACTGTGTTACTTTATATCGATATCGTAAATATTATTGCTTATTTTGTGTATCTTGTGGATCGTCGCACTTTAAAATTCTCCATAATCCAATTTTTCCTCTTATCGCTAACGCTAAACGTTGCTGAAAGTTTCAAAAGCGCAAAATTTTTGTACCAAACACCGTGAAGCACGTTCGTGTAGGAATTTTCGTTCCTAATAATAGCCGTCTATAAATGTGAAAAATAAGTCGAGAAATTCGATGATCGTCGACATTCTGATAAAACACGTAGAACTATGTTTTTTTTCGTTTTATTAGCAAAGTGGCGGCCATGCATAGCAGCCGAGGAAGTTCGGGAAAAGTCGCTAGCCATTCGTCTGCCGGTGTCGGTGCTTTCGGTCAGCTTTAAAACTTCTTCGGTGATAGTTTGTCGAACACCGTGAGAACAAGCGAAGGATGCTCGAGTTTCCAACCCCTCTGGTCTCGCCTCCTGGAAAAACGGATAAATTAATTGCTTCCGTGTTCGAACGTGCCGGTGTCACTTCGTGTCGTGCGATAATACCCAGTCGGTTATTGTTGATATTTGAAAAATCGACGTTCTTTGAATATCGAAGCTTCCAGAGATATTTCCATCGATGAAGTTATACGCCAGAGCTGATATTGAAATAAAAAGATTGTTATTTTTTCAACAGTGAAAAATAAGTAGAAATAAGATACTCGAAGGACGAGTGTCCTTCGAATATCGAAGCGTCGATCGACGAATTTCGGTGAAATATCAAAGTTAATACCTATACGAAGAAATCGTTACATTTAGCACGTATTAAAGATCGATAATTAAGAGATACGACAAGCGCATCTGTGTGAGTTGTACTCGGCTACGTAACATCTTTTCCAGACAGAAATATTTAACAACTTTAGGAGTTATAGGTCCATACGTATGCAGCGTCGAAAGAAAGATGTACATACTGTTGCTTGGCATAATTCCAGTTATCCCGGTAGCAAATAGGATAGAAAGCAAAGATTAGTCGATAAGGTCACGACTATGATTCCGACCGAAGTAAACGAAAGTCGATCAATTTCTACGAAATCTTCCAGAATTCGGAATACAGATAAAATGCTTGAACGATCCTTCTTCCACTTCACTTTATTCCTGAAAATGCGTCCGTAGCCAGGCAATTACAGAGCTTTAGAAATTTTGAACGCGACGCACAATCAGCTGCATCGTCTGAACCGAGAGTCGGAAGTGGGCAACGGGTCCATTATCATGGCGAAAAGTTAAATGAATTATCTTTTCAGACGGTGGTTGCCTTTATAGGCTGTTCGAGGGTCATTATAACGGGAGCTTGGCGAGATATAATCCGAAGATGCAAAACGCGGAAAAGTTGGTAAAACTGACGTTCCGGTAATTAGATTCAACGGCGCAAAAGGGCAACCGCGCTGCTTGACAGCGGAAAACTTGCTCCGATCCATTTCAATGAGCGATTATAAAATCCGTCTGCGGCTCTATATACAGAGAAACTTCCGGCCCCTGGCACCGTCCCGTATTTTGCAATTATTATTTTCATTTACATAGTAACCGGCCTGTCCTTTGCCCTTTTCCTCTCACAGAGTAACATTACTCCTCTTTTTTCTCCTCTTTTCTCTCTCGTCGATCGTTCGATTACAAATAGATCTGGCGAAGGAGACCGACGTTTAACCGTCCCTTTTGCCACGCGATGGGGTAGACAAAGACGCGGATTAATCGCAATTTGCGTGTATGCAAATGAAAGAACATATCCATCGATGCTTTGCCGTAGAAATATCTACGTTTCTTAATTTCATTATACAAATACACGCGAATGATATTGCATTCTCAAACGACGTATGCCCGTAAGTTCGTTTATCTCGAGTAAACGACACGAATCGAACGGCACATATCTAAGATAGATATAAAACAGAGTATTTCCATCGAAGGTGATGAGATTCATGAAAAATCAGTCGATCGATGTAACCAAAATTTTGTAAACAGAGAAAATATCTATCCACGATTCTCTTTTCCATTTTTTACTAAACGAATCCCTCGGAAGACTTTCATCAGTGGCGATATCACCGCGTCTCGTTCCATCTTAAAACCATATCGTCTCACGACGTAAGCTTGCGTCGAAAAATCGTTATACACCAAGTCCCTCATGAATCGTTTGATCACGGCTGTTGGATAGCTTGGTAAAATGAAGGAAGCACCTTTGACTCCAAAACCTTCCCTCTTCTAACCCACCCTGTCCTAAAAGGGTTTTGATATGATAGCCCTCTCGCAAACCCATAAACCATTAGACGCGATACATAATTATTCACGCTTCATTTCGTTTTCCCATTTCCTAGCCACGTCATAGAAAGGAAATCGAGGATAGCTTCAACGATAGCATCAAGTTCGGTATGTACATCTTTCATAAGTATCACGACACCCGCGAATCAAGAATCAGCGAACGAAGGATCGCTGGAACGAGAAATTAGTGGGATATTTTCAAAACCTTCGACGATTGGGTTTTGTCTTTGATCTAGAAAAGAGAAATTTTCGATGGTCCCCGTTGAATGATCAGGCACTGTCATTCGTACCAAGTTCGAAGTTGTTTCTACAAGAGAGTGGCTACCAGAAAGTATTTCCACGTAGTCGTCTTTTCGCTCCGAAGACGAATAATATAAATTTCTTCGAAATACTCATCGGTATACCGATTACAGTATTACATGTCTGTAGTTGCATTATACGCGAGTGATACGAAGAACGTACTTGGATCTAATCGAATAGCTAAATGGTGCGCTCTGGTACTTGCTTTTTGTAGCCACTATAGATTCGGTTCTAGTTAAAACTACATCGTTGCTTCTTCTTTCGAGTACTCGGCAGATGCAACTATAGTTGGCTTCGAAGCTACTTGGAATATGCTTGATCCCATGGCTACCGGGGTTGTCCTACGTTAGCAGGAGGAGAAGAGTGGCGAACGAGAGAGAACAGAGAAAAAGAGGATGATCACGTTGCAGGGGTGGGTGGAAGGCTGGCTGCGCTTGTCCGCAGGCTTGTTTCTGCGCTTTGAGCATGCATTCTGTCGTGCCGCGAACATGGACGAGTTAACCAGCTCGCGACTATCGCGAAAATAACGCCGTGGAAATCCGCTTGAGCGGAAACGGGTCGTCATTCCATCGATCCAATCTGCCCTCCTCTCCCCCACTTCATCCCTCCTCCTCATCCCTGTATTTCTTCTTCTTCGTCCTTTTTTTTATTATTTCTATCCATCCCTTTTGATCTTTTTTCGTTCTCCTTTCCTCGATCTCTGTTGGCTAGAGAGTTCGGCCTTCGCGTTTTCGGCCCGAGGAAAATCCGGCTACGAAGCGAAGCTACTTGATTTATATCGCCATAGCTTGTTTGCGTACAAATATATTCCTGATGGAAATCGGCCGCTTTGACTCGCGCCTGGTGCTCTTCGCGATTTCAGGGTAATTTTATTAGCTTTCATGTTGGACAAATTTTCGTCCGTTTGTTTCTTCGACTGTTTCTTTTCTATTTCGTTTTGAATTGCAATAGGATTTTCCTTCGGCAGATCTTCATCAACAACGCGAGAACAATTCTTCCGCTAGTGAATTTTTGTTTTCTTGGTTACCTATCCAGTGTACCATTCGTGTAACTCTTTCCTGCTTGCATTAAGAAACGTCGTCTTCTTTATGTAAAATGCGTTTTATGTCGTATTTTTCGTATTTTAACGTATATTTACATATTTTTTTAGGAATGTAGAAAAATTTATTTCACGTACAAGTACTTGGAGATAACCGCTGGCAATAAAAGTTTCGATGAAATATATTATTCTTTGATGGCTTTGAAATGTCTACAACCCTTCGATTTTTTGCGCAGCGTGTGCGGTTTTACGTGAAAACCATGTTCAAATAAAAATTCAACAAGGACATCAACATGTTCCTAGCTGGAGAAACTTAAGAGAGCAGAAAAGTATATTTTCAAAAATTTACAATTTTCATCGAATTTTATCGGGATTTTGAAACAATGTTCCATATATATTACTCTTTGCTAATGTCACCGATATCATCTTGCCTGTACAACGCTGGCCTGTACAACGTTACAGTGTTCGCCGGAAACGTTCAATTTGTAGGATTTTTAATGGAATAATGCAAATTTCGTTGTATTATTCTCAAAATCTAATCTAACTAGTTTCAGTTTCTAGAAAATATCTATCTAATGTGTTTAATTAAAAAAGATAGCTTAGGAAGCGCTATTTAAAAATTCCAAGTTATTTTGTAGCCGTTGTATGTTAAGGATCCGCGAGACACATTTCACTATTTGTCTTGATGTCTGGAAAACGTGCTTTCTGTCTTTACAACGGTTCTCATCCGTGTCCCATCGATGTGTCGATGACCCAAATCGGAATTTATTAGAGCACGGGGTATGGAGGTTATCGGAGAAAAATGGAGAAGCGTCGCGAGATCGTGTCTAGCCATAAGTAGCGATCCCAGATAGGGGGTGGGCCATAGGAGCCGGCTTGCATAAGATATCTCCAACCTCTATGCATCCTTGTACATGTACACACGCGTTCATAAGTATTAGCACGTTTACTCGTATCGTATGAAACGTGATATTCCATATACATTATCAAGTAAACGATTGATCGATCAGGATTTTTCACTCGCGTTAAATAACGATTCCAAGTATACGATGGAAGTTGGTAGAAACTTTGTTTTGCGAGAGTCCGGGCAAATTATTAACGGATTACTGATACTTATGGTAATATAACAATACATTTCTACGATGCTCGTAACGTAACGTAAAACGATTTTCCACCAAAGTTCCACTTTTCTTAATACGTTTCGGAAAATATAAATTTCCACAAAAATTCACGATCTGACCATAAACTAGGATATAAAATCGTGTTCGCAATGTCAAAGCGACCATGTTGCGAGCGTTACATCCGACTGTCAAAACTCGCTACCATCTAAAAAAGTTAGAAAATTTGACCAGGATCGTTTTTATCACGAACCTTAAATTTTTTACGAGCTTAATCGTTTTTCATCGATCGCTCGAACTCGCTCAATTTTTCGAAAATGTCCAAATACTTATGAACGGGGGTGTACACGGGGGGTCGTGTGTATCCACAAGCATTTCCATTCTGTCGTGTACACGTGGCGGCATAGTGTGCACAACGGAGATAGGGGAATGTAGTGCACCGATGTGCCGCGGCCCCGGCATGGAATTATTCGTGTACAGATAACTCGACTTAACGACATCTAGAAGCGATACTTCAACGCACCGAGCATGGAAAATTGCGCTGATAATGCCTGCATACGTTCTTGTTATTTCGCAACCCGCTGCCGTACCTACGCGTCGATTTATCAGTATACGTGTAATTTGAATTTCGACCAAGACACGATCTTCTCCAAGAGCAGAGAAAGATCAAGAACGGTCCGACTTATCCGCAAATCTATATTTTTATAAATCTATGGCATATTATAAAAAGTACCGCGCTTTCTATATTCTTTATAAGTTTTTCTCTTTACGTTATGTGCGTCTCGTGTATTTTTGTATCTTAAAAGTTCCCATAGATGCATAAAATTCGCAGTCCAGTTATAATTCCTGCATGCTGCGATGCATGCATGCATGTTTCCGTATCTTCGAAAAACGCATTACGTTCTTACGATAATGGACGAAGAACCGTTTTATAGTTAAAATCGCGATGCAATGACTCGGGGCGTCGTGAGATATAAAATATAATTAAAAAAGACATAAATGTTCGTTTTATCGGACAATTGGAAATTACATGAAAGTTGCTGTATGAACTTGTTGCTGATTGCACACGTAGGATCTTGTAAAGACAATTACGACGATTTTCATGGTGCCAGGGGGAAAGCAGATTGCGACACTTTGCACAGAACGGGCGATATTAATATACACGGGCTGTATTAGCGGCTTGCATGAAATTTGAGTCAGGTATTAATCATATCCCAGAGCTTCCATACTAATTTGCTGATACCGATGAATCGCATTAAACATCCCTAGTACAATAAATTTCTAATACAATCGACGGTGTGTTACATGAACCACTGAACCGATTAAAGTTCCCTGTACATGTGCAATATTCGCGAATTAGAACGGTTAAATGAGTGCCTCGTCAGCCTTTGCCCGATTATTAACTGGCCCAGAACAAACCGTTAGTGTAAACGCGTGCGCCACCGTATTTATAACTTTGAAAGAAAAACTACGAAAATAGGGAAAAATGTGGAAGAAAGATATTAATACGCTCTGACTTTGTAATTAGCAATTTCATTCGCATATTTAGTAGGCGATTGGAAAATTACGAAAACGTCTAAGTAGAGTAATCGTACGAATTTGCGTACGACTTTATTTTCCTATCTTTTTTTGTTTCTCGGAAGTTTAACTTTGTAACGATACAACAAATCACGGCGCAGCGAATCTGTAAGAAGAATGAGAGTGACGCGAACGCGTTTAGGATAAACGTCGGGATATTAAAATTCGTACGACACTTTGGGATGCTCGCGAATAAAGTTTGGTTGGTCTGGTTGGTAATAGCAGCCGGCCACGGTAGCTCGTAAAAGATGTTATAAAATTCTAGTAAGGAGTTATGCGTGTGTCTAAAAAGCGTTATTAGGTCGACTTTATAGCGGCAGAGCTAGACTATCGAAGGAAGTTCTCCCCGATAGCGTTTCTTTAAACTTACTTTCGGCGTGCTCGCCTGTGCAAACGTGTTCGCAAACTCAATCGGGAATTCTCAATGCACAGTAGACACCTTTAAGGAGAAATTGGCGTGCTGTTGAAGCCTCTTAGCGCGTCTACGTGCCCCGATGAATCGGGCCTTTCTTAAATATCGTCGGACGCCTGCCGTCTACTAAATCTACCGAACGCGATCGATTTTCCAACCTTAGAAAATCTATCGAAGCGTACGGACAATGATGATAATAATAATAACAACGACGATTTCATTTACGGTTACAAAATTATAGTTTATCGTGTAGTTGTCGCGCCACCGATGAACTTACATTTAATTCGTTATACAGGTATCCGAGTTGCGATACAAGTCGGAATTATAGCGCTTCGAAATTAAATTTCTAGACTCGAGTATTTTATGCTTAAAAATGGTATCGTACGCGCAATAAGATACGTCATTGACACGCGTTAGTCGAGTTTTAAGTGGCCTCTCTAAGCTCCCAGATAGTCAGCCATCAGGAAACGTTTAAACCTGTCCAGCAACCTCGCAAACCGACCAGCGAAATTGCAGCGTCCTCTCTTGTTGCCTTGTGAACTCCGCCATTGCGCGAAAGTTAAAAAGACGATTACCGTGGAGCAATATAAATGTTAGAAAAAGAGCATCCCGCGGCCGTAACTCTTCAATGCCAGTCCTCGTTCGCCATGACAAAAGGCCCGTATAAAATATCGCTATGTCATTGAAGTTACGCTACTATTACACCCAGTTATCTTTTCTATCCGTTGTTTTTTCGCAAATGTCTCGAAACGCGACACTTTCCTCCTGCAGATTAAGAAATCGAATCTTTCGAATATTCGAAAAGTTGTTGCCGTATATGTATCCTCTAGCGAAGATAAAGGTCGGTTGATTCGTGAAATATATTTTTTAAACTGAATTTTTAAAACTACTTCGCGATCTTCCGATGGAGAAACCACCAATAATTGCTTTATATCGTTATTAATAGTTCGTTACATTATACGCGTGCTGAAAGAACACGTTGCGCGAATTCCATTACCGAGTTGAACAAAAGGAATTCTACAAAAACAATGCATCGTTTATCGCGCAAAACGTAGGTGAAAAAAAAAGCGTGACAAGGAAACAAGATATCATTGTTCAAGCTGTGATATTGGTTTACGCTTTTCTTGTTTCAATCCCTACATTGTATCCTTTTTTATACATAACCAATCGTGTCTTTAGAGACGAACGTAACTTCTTTACGTTGAATTTTCGTAGGGATTAAATGTTGCTATCCTATCCATCTTTATTTATTCGCGTTTCATACGTATATTACAACAACTAATTTCTCTGTTCTTTCAAAGAACAAAAACGATAAATTTCCTACTTAAAACCACCTACCAACAATGGTGCGTCGCTTTTTGAGAAATTGTGCCGGGCAACGGCAATTTTCTTTGTCACTTCGGCGTGTAAGGCGAGTGGTTAGTATTATCCGCGATCGGACGATATTAATTAACTACGAACAGTTAAATTCCGATGGCGCTTTTCGAAAAACTGCGCCGGAAAAGGCACTCTGCGCGTCCTTTGTCGCGAACGTTGCCTCTCCCGAAGCATTGTGGCATCGAGGGGTGGGGATATGGCGCGTCGGGGGTAACACGCATGCGCGACTCACAGGGTTGGTCGCGTTGCCTGCCGACTCTCCGACCCGGCGTCGTCGCCAGTTATCGGCGAACCGCGATTCGATCCTCGTCGTTTCGAGCCGCGCTAGCGACGAGATGTAAACGCGACTCGACAAAGTTTTCTCGTACACGACGTTGCTCTCGTAAACGTGGCGTGTCGGCTATACACGCGTGTTCACTCGTTACACAGGACCATATTTTCTCGTGGTGCGAACGAAAACCCTTGGATTTCGAGGCGTCTCGATATTATTATAAAATATACTCATCGCGAAAGGTGTTGTGTGTGCTACGATCATTTCTATTCATTTTCTTTTTCTTTTTCTTTTGGAGCAAACTTGTTGTCTTTGGTTTTATTCGGTGGTGACATTTAGGACATCGAGGTGTACGATTCGAAAGGAGCGTGTGGTGGACGACGGTGGGAAGCACGAACTGCAGTTAGGTAAGTTTATTTATCATTTTAAACGATTCCGATGAATGAAACACACACGGTATCTATAGTGTTTTTCGTATAAAAGCATTTCACGCGTCGGCACGTTTTTTATAGGGAAAACGAGATATTCGATTTAGATATTTTAAATTACGCGATTGAATGAGAATTGGGGATTGTTATTCCGACCTCGATGATCGTCAAACGTATTTTCAGGGTCGCGAGCTTAAACAACTTGTTCCTATATACATAAACGTCGTTCGGTTTTACCTTCTACTCGTAAACACACTGTTGATGTTTTTTTATCTCGATGTAGATTGCGTTTGAATTGGCTTTATGTACGGATATGGCGATAGATGTATACGTTGTTTTCGTGTCTCTTACACAACTAATTACATAACTAATGTTATCTCTCTGTTTACAAATTGAAACGCGAGGCGTATGAGCGCGTCGCGGTACGAACACAACTGTGACCTCGTCGTACTCGTACATAAAGCTACCCCGAATTTGAAAAATAGCTCAAGAATGTTTACTGAACGGCGGCGGCTACAGTGTAGGAAAAAGTTGTGCAGCGCGACTATCTTAACGTATTTACAAATTTTAGAAATAGGCACGCTCGCTAGGATAATTATTTAAATAAAAATTAGGAATTTGTGTATTGTAATAATTGTATACGTTGTAATATCGATTAACGACTTATTTCTCGAGAGAGATAATTGGGAAAATGTGCAACTCGAAGCGTCGAGTAATTGAAATTGTCACATTTTTCGTAATTTCTTTCGACGATTAGCGTATCAAAAGATTGACAGAGGAATTTACAAAATAATTTCGAGGATCGAGGAAACGTTCGATAGGTTGGATAGTTAACGATTTAAAAGATCAAGTTTTTGAATGAGTATCAGGGACGTAGGATTTTAGGAAGCGATTTATTAGGGAATAATCGTAGTGCGCAATTACTACGTTCGTTTCACCGACAGAAGCGATTGTTGTCGTCAGCCTTCTTAATCAGAATACTTAATTCCAGCGGTGCAATAGCTTTAACCTTCGCGACGGCCCTTGAACTCGATCCGATCCAAGCATCGTTGTTTACTCCCCAAATTCACATAGAATGCACGTAAATCGAGCCCTCGGGCACTATTACAACTTTTCGGCAAAATTTCATTGATAGCCACAGACTCTTCTATTCTCCTTCGCTCCTTTCTATCCTCTTTTGTCTTAAAACATTGGCTCAGGCTCGTGATAGATTATTCCCCAACCAGTACGTATAAGAACTTTACTTCGCTCGAATTTTCAATTTCAAATTTTCGCCTCGACTTATAAAATCGAAATATATATATATATATATATATATATATATATATATATATATATATATATATATATATATATATATATATATATATATATATATATATATATATATATATATATATATATATATATATATATATATATATATATATATATATATATATATATATATATATATATATATATATATATATATATATATATATATATATATATATATATATATATATATATATATATATATATATATATATATATATATATATATATATATATATATATATATATATATATATATATATATATATATATATATATATATATATATATATATATATATATATATATATATATATATATATATATATATATATATATATATATATATATATATATATATATATATATATATATATATATATATATATATATATATATATATATATATATATATATATATATATATATATATATATATATATATATATATATATATATATATATATAATAGATATGTACCATAATATTTCGTATTGAGTTTTTAAAATGAAAGGCAAAATAACGACGTTAGTTGCTATAGGAATACATTTTTGTTTAAATTATTTGTATTTCATAATTATTACACACACTATTTATTTAAACGATATAAATTCTATTGACTACTTCCTCTCTTACATTATCTGAAATGAAATAAATTTGTAAAATAGATTATTTTAATGCTTGTTATGTAATTTTATGTACTGACGATAAAAATGTTTATGGGGCAAGGGGTTGATATTAATATATTTCATTTATTACCTTGAAACAACTTTTTACGCAAAAAAAGATCGTAAAAGATTGTTGCTACCCTTGCTCGAATTAAGGGTTGCTTTACACCGTTCGCTGCACTGTACTCGAAGCATCATCAAGCCTACGCAGCTACGTTTGAAACCGTAAACGCTAACCAGTCTACATTTGTTGGAATTCGTAGAATGTAGGGAAGACTACGCGCGTATGTTATCGTAGAATAACTCTGTCGCAAAAATTTGAATCTTAAAACACGTTTGCTGCCTTCGTGTAAATCGACGATCGTCCTATAGTTATTCTTGTATACAGTACGTTGCATTCTACTTCGAGCTGCAGGACAAACTTCCTGAATTGTAAACACTATTTTCCTTGAAATACATAAAATCTACGCAACGATCAAGCGTACTAGGTGTTTTTCTTCGTTGTATCTTCGAGTTCCGAAGCCATATTTAGCAACGTAAACAGTAACCAGTCTGTTTTTCCTTGAAAACGCAAAAAAGAAGTTACGATATTGTAGAAATGTCTTCCAGTACCATAATATTTCGTATTGAGTTTTTAAAATGAAAGGCAAAATAACGACGTTAGTTGCTATAGGAATACATTTTTGTTTAAATTATTTGTATTTCATAATTATTACACACACTATTTATTTAAACGATATAAATTCTATTGACTACTTCCTCTCTTACATTATCTGAAATGAAATAAATTTGTAAAATAGATTATTTTAATGCTTGTTATGTAATTTTATGTACTGACGATAAAAATGTTTATGGGGCAAGGGGTTGATATTAATATATTTCATTTATTACCTTGAAACAACTTTTTACGCAAAAAAAGATCGTAAAAGATTGTTGCTACCCTTGCTCGAATTAAGGGTTGCTTTACACCGTTCGCTGCACTGTACTCGAAGCATCATCAAGCCTACGCAGCTACGTTTGAAACCGTAAACGCTAACCAGTCTACATTTGTTGGAATTCGTAGAATGTAGGGAAGACTACGCGCGTATGTTATCGTAGAATAACTCTGTCGCAAAAATTTGAATCTTAAAACACGTTTGCTGCCTTCGTGTAAATCGACGATCGTCCTATAGTTATTCTTGTATACAGTACGTTGCATTCTACTTCGAGCTGCAGGACAAACTTCCTGAATTGTAAACACTATTTTCCTTGAAATACATAAAATCTACGCAACGATCAAGCGTACTAGGTGTTTTTCTTCGTTGTATCTTCGAGTTCCGAAGCCATATTTAGCAACGTAAACAGTAACCAGTCTGTTTTTCCTTGAAAACGCAAAAAAGAAGTTACGATATTGTAGAAATGTCTTCCACATACGCGATGCACCTGCTTTAATTTCAATATTGCGAGACATTTAACAGTTAATATCGCAAAATGCGCAATTTTTCGCGAAATCGAATCGTGAAATATCTCCGTTACCTTCGTTCGAATTAACCTATTAATCTAGCGTAATTTTGAGAGTTGGATGTATTCTATTACCGAGCTTATTTTTCTCTCAATATATAAGATCGATGACGAGAAACGCCTATTAAAATACTTAGCGACAATTTGTCTTTGAATGTCGGAAAATAGGGGTGGCAACTTGACGATTTAACGTAATCAGTATTCAGTATTATGGAAAAACACCCTTCCACCCAAACTTGAGCTCTGAAATACACCTGTTACACTTACTCGAGCCAATAATAATCGTTGTATCATGATCCTTAGGGTCCGTCGCACCCTACTTTAAGTCTCAAGAACCGCTCGAGCTCTGACATGGCAAATACTAATTTTTATATATATATTTTTTTAATACTTTTCCTCCACGGAATCCGAAATTTCTCGAATTATAAAAGCATTCGTAGAAAACGGGTCGACTTTGGAGCGCGTGATACGCAGATAGATTTACTCGGTCGTGAGCCGCTACGTCGATTCCGAGCTCGTTAACCAGCAACGTTATTGTTCTAAGGGGAGCACTAATTATGAAACGGGGTGATACTTACGCCGGCTTTGGTAGTGGTTCTATCGCCGAGAGTCGATGAACGCTAATGTTTCGAGCGTGTTCCTGGGCGCCGCGTGTACAGTCGAACCTCGGCGAAGCATAGTTCGCCGAGATATAGGCGAGTTGTGGCATCGGTATGGCTGATATTACCAGGCCGGTAATGTACTGGCCGTCCCGTGCGCGCTGCGGCATTTCTCAAAACTTTGAAGCGGTCTGTGGTTACAGTTTGAATTGCTTCATTAGATCTTACTTGTACGGAACTAAAGCCATCCGGTTCAATCCAAACGATGCAACATTTCCTACCCTCTATTCCTCTTCCTATCTTTCTCTCATCTGTCTGTCTGACTGTCTGGGTTACTAACTACCTTTGTGAGATTTCCTACTGGCATCGGTTTCGATTTTCGCCAGAGCAAAGGCCTCTTCGTTTGTGATTGCCACAGGATCCACTGGATGTCCGTTGAATAGCTAGTTCTCGTGTTAGCGTGTGTAGCCTATTCGCAAACGAATTACAGTGCGATCGTATTTGAGGATTTTTTCTCGTGGAGGAAAGTAGGGCTTCTTAATTGGGAATTTGGAACAGGATGAATGACTCGGTACGGAAGATTTTAAGGGGCGAACGCGGGGGTAAATTTTAGTTAAAAATAGAGAGAAATAACGACGTCAAAGGAAGTATGTAATCATGGTACTGATTACGGGCTAGTAGAGTTTCTGTGAAAGTGTGTTGGAAGAGAACCGAAAAGTATATCTACCTGTTATTGTTATTCACGTTGATCACGAGGCGATTTTTAAGTCCTCTCGTGAACTTTGCATCTATGTATTCTTTGGAAAAATTAATTTCCCAAAAAGAAACCACCCTTTTTCGCTCGTGTCATATCGAATTTATATATTATTTGCAAAACTTAATTTCCCACAAGGAATCGCCATTTTTCCACTCGTGCCACAAGTATCAAACCATTCTGTGATATATGACAGAGGATCGAAATTTGTCAAAAATTTCCAACATCTTTTGATGGGCTTGGAGATGGTGCGTGAGAATCGAGACGACGTTTATTACAGGAACGAGCCGAAAAGGAAATATGGAAAAGGAACCGCGAGGAAAGCTGGCTAACGTTTCCGGTCGCCGGAATGAACTTTCGTTACGAATTCAGCTTTTCCAGCAATTTTCATGAGAACACCGAACGACAGAACCTCTTTCACCCCTTTCACCCCTTTCACCCCTTTCACCCCTCCACTTTCTAGAAACGCTCGATGTAGCGTGAATGCTGATCGTTGCGAGAGAGAAGCTTCGTGTGGCGAAATTAGCTGTCGAGAAACATTAGCATTTATTAATATTCATCGTGAATTGTTCGTTGAGCGCAATTCTTAAAACATCGATGCACATATGTAGAAAGAGGTATTTGTAGGACGGTGCGTTGTCGATGTTTTCTGGATTGTATTTGTTTAATCTTGTGGCATGTTTCAGAACGATATCTCGATCTTTCTTCGTTCCAGTTGGCGTGTCTCGAATGTTTCGAAAGATTGCCTCGATGCGTTGTTCGTAATTTCTTTTTTTTTAAACATTGCAGACCTGATAAATTGAAAGTCATATTTTTATATCCGAGTTCTCTTGCATGATTGACCTCGTATCGTTAGTCAAAATTTTACAAGTCACGAATTAAAAGTTATCGGTATTCATAAATCTTGTTGCAAGAATAAAGCGGGGATTTAGAAAGAAATTTCGCAAATTGAGATATTTTACAAATTAGTTGATCGTTCTACTCGACGCAAGATTTTTTCGTTCTAAATAACTCTTGGCAAATAAAAACGCTTGTGATCCAAGTATGTAGGAATGAATTTTTGTAAAAATAATTTAGCAAACTTTTCGAATATAAAGACTTTGAATTTCTTTAAATATTTTTCTGTATTCGTTCGTAATATGTTCGTAGTATTATTTCGGTCCAAGTATTTCTCGATGTTTTTCGGAATATTTGGTCAAATATTTCGTGGAAAAGTTCGTTTAAGAATTGCTTAGTTATTAATCGAGAAAATAAAATAAAAGTAAATCGTTTCTTTTTGTAAAATTTCATAGAAAATTTTTAATATCCCCGGTCTTTTAAATCCTCGCAATAGATAAATTATTCCCAAAGATATTTTTAAACATCGTACAAAAGATCTCGTAAAATTTTTTGCAAATAGCTTCATCGAGGCAAACGAAACTCAATTTTCTCTTATTCGCTTCGCGAAATTTTCAATCTTCTGGATCTCTAAAAATAAACTAAAATTACAACCATTGATATTTCGAACTACTCGTTTCTTCTATCGAAATTCTTTTGCGAATTATTTCGTTGCTCTAGTCAAAACTGTCAAAAAATCTTCGCTTACTCTGTTCAAAAAGTTTTGAATATTTTCGATTTTTACTTCTCAAAGGATAACAGAACAAAAGTATTGAAAAATATTTCAAAATTTTCCGACGAAATAACGTTTTCCGACTTACATATAGCTGTGAAAGGAAGGAAAATATAGAGGAGAATAATATTGGGTTCATTCTTGTTATTGGATGAAATTTATATACGTCGTTAATAGGAGACAGCAGGGGCCAATACACGTATTAATTAAAAAATAATTTGTTTTTCATTTCTGTATCGCGATTCGCGAAGCGGCGGTGTTTTAATTGGAACTGAAAAGTTGCCTGTGTTTCCGTGCCATTAATTACTCGGCTTCCTTTGATTTTCTGTTCCCCTATCTTCGATATTAATTTCCAATAAAAATGTTTGCACCAGAATACAAATGCATTCTCCGTTATGAAGCATTTTATCTCGTAATAAATTAATTACTCCTTCAACAAATATACGTTGTTGCGCTAAACTCGAATGATTATCGATCAATTACATGTTAGGCTAAGTATATAAAAAATTTCGGACCTGAAATTTGCCCAAAACTAAACCGTTCCGTATTCAATATAAATGACAAAGCAAATTACTTTACTTAGTCGAAATAACCCTAGTTTCGTCTATTATGGGCACTTGTACGCTTGATACAAGCCTAGCACAAAGTTTAAAAGACAAATTCCATTATTCAACGACCTCTATCCGCAACACACCAGCCTCGAAAGAAACCTCAAACCCGTAAAAACATAAAAGACCAAGAATGGAGTCAAAGTTTCCTCAGTTCCATCTTCGTTAATTCCCACCTAAAATTCTTCGTCCCCTGCGAAACTTGAGTGGCACCCTCTGTCGAGGGTGATCACTTGGCGTGATGTAAAACGCATAAAAATTACGATTCCTTGCACGGAAGGAAGCACCCTTGTCAAAAAAGAATGGAAAAAAATGATCAGATTCTGAGGACGCGGAAAACAGAACGGGGAATGGAGGAGAGGGGAAGGGGAATGACGAGAGAAGTATTTCGTCGGCTGATTTACCCGGAGCGAGCTACGTGGCGTTCAATCTCCATTTGCCGGCACTTTTGAATAATAAATCCGCTAATAACAACGGGGCCGGTATTAAATTCCGCGTAAACGAAGCAGCCGTACCCACGAGTCGATACAACCCGCACGCCTCTCATTTCCTTGCACCTCTCCCATTCTCTTGCACCCTGACACGCACGCACACAGATAATACACACATATCGGTTGCTAATTGAATACACGTCCGGCCCGAACTTTAATAATATCAACAGCGATGCATACATTAAGCGACGGCTAAATTAACCAGCCGTATGGTCTCTACCTGTACGATGACTCGCGACCATCATTAACGTCCTTAATGAAACAGGATGAATCGCTAAATACGGATATTTTATCGAGCGAGGTTGTAGGTTACTCTCAAAATTAGTTAAGGATTGAAATCTAGTAATTTCGAATTAGTAATCAAATTTTAGATCTTTAACTTTCACTAATGATATAACTTACTGGGAATAGGGGTGCAGGCTACTCTCGAAAGTGGCTGACTCGCGAAAAGGTAAAATTCTCGTAACACGCAAAAAGATTTCAAATCGAAGTTTTATTAGCAACTGAGAAACAAATGTCGATTATAGAATGTCATTAGACACGGGGACGAAAAAGCTAGAAAATCTGCAGTAATCCTGGAATAATAACATTGTTAGACACGATAGCTGAGACCGTCGCACACGAGACTTAACCTCGAAACCTACGTTAAGTTAGGTCTGAACGTGTGTAGGGTGCTTGACAGAGAAAACGTGCGTTGAGATGAAGGCAATAGAGAAAAAAGCTGGATGAACGGAAAGAGAAAGATTCGTAGAGAAGAGCTGGGTTGGAGTGGTCTAGCGGCGGAAGAGAGGCTCGCAAGGGCAAAGAAAAGCGGAGGCAGAGGGAAATTTCGCTGGCCGAAGAGAAAGGCTTGGATTCCACTCCCTCCAGCTTTAGCCACCCTTTCCCCTTCTGCTCGACCTTCCCCAAAACATCAGCCTCCCTCCGGTCTCCGGGGGTCAATGTCTGCAACCTTGCTTCTCGCGACGGTGGCGCCGCACAATTGCAAATCCTGCGCGTGCTACGACGCGAGGCTGTCCGACGGACGACTTTATCTCTCGAATGGATGCAGCAGAAACAACTGCCGGGCTATGATCATCAGCCATCAAAGTTCCGATAATTATCTTTTATTAGAAACGAGATCTCTGGCAAACGACGAACAAATTTTACTAATTTTATTATTTCACTCGTACAATAAGAAACAGCGGCTCGTTGCTATGTTCCCGAAAATTTGTCTAAAATGAGCCAAAATCGTAATAATCTTAACAGAACTGCGAGTAAGGCTGAACAGTAATTAAAAGGGCCCAGGAAAACGACTAAAATGCATCCACAGCGAACAATTTCGCATTTTCCACGTGAAATTCAAGTTAGGCCAGTTTATCCGTGCTTTTATATTCCATCGTAGTTGCGTGCGCAGTCCACGTACATATATGGTGGACAGGATTTGACTACATTATTTTCGTATCCGGATTTCGACCTCTCTTCAATCCCTGTCCTCGTCTTTCGCGGATTTCTTTCGTCGGCAATTTTCTGCATAATATATCCGAGGCTCCGGTTCGCGGGGTCAATGTCTGCCAGCTCGGTTTCCGTTTTACTCGGGACACGAGATATCTACCTGCGTGTGTGCACACACGGCTGGATAGGTTACGCGAGTCGTGAGATCCACAGGGTGTCTGGTTTCTTGCTACGCTTTGTGCCAGACAACGATATATCCAACTGCGTGCGAGCAGTTTCGCAAAAAGCAGGAGAAACGACAGCTGTAACGCGGATCTGCTTCGAATTAGGCTCCGTGGAGCTCCTGTTGCCAAGGTAGAAACCTCGCTGAAAGATTTTTTGCCTAATTTGCACGTTAGGATGCGAGATGTTAATTTAATTTGAGAATTTTGGGAAGAAGAATTTTGACAGAATCGTTTGTATTTGAGAAATGGATTATTCGGTCGATCGGATCTTTCTATTTGTTACCGAGTTTGTTACTAGCTTCGATTGATACCAAACTTGTCGCTGCATTTGTTTCTTACTGTCGCTAGGTTTATTTATTGCTCAGCTTATTATTGATTTGTTAGAAACCTGCCGCTAGATTACGCAACTTTGCAAAAAAGGAGAACCGAAACGATTGCGCTCTCTATTTTCGATTTTACGAGTTGTATCGAGACATCCTCAGACACGCTGTATGCACGGTGACGATACACATGGTCTGGTATCAGATCGTAATACCGATCGACATCGGATAAATCGCGATTATGGGTTGTTTGGATACGAGTGCAAAGAGCGAAATGGCGCGTATGGTCGCGTATGAACGACGACACAGGTGTACTTGCCATTTTCGTTTTATCCAAGCTGTGAAGTGTAACATTATCGTGATCCGGAAGAGGCGGTCGGCGGAAAGTGCAAATTGGCTTCGATCGTAATCTCTTTGCCGTTAGGATCGATCACCGTCTACGTATGCAACGTTTTGGTGTTTTGGCGTTTCGGTATTTCGAGACGGAAATGCTGAATTCCAACAATTTCCTCTCGAGATAATTTGGCCGTGCCGATACGAGCCGTCGCTACTCTTTCGACCCTGTTTTTCCGACCCGATTATTTTTACCTCTTTCCACTGTCTGGTTTTTTTCGTACAGAGATATCGTTCATTTTGTCACTCGTCGAAATGAAAAATCCTTTAATTAAGGCCGTTTTATTTGCGGCGTTCAGATAATTTCGCCAATCAATTTCGCGTCCTGTTTTCTGTCACCATTGTTGCTATTTTCCAGCTTCGTGGCATTCGCGTCAACGATTTTCCACTAATCCGATTATATATCGAGTAAAGAAAAATGTTGTAGATTCTCATGAAAGATGGCCGACGTGTATATTTATCGAAGTAGGTTAAGCTTGGATCATAGGTACCAGCTTTTTCATTAGGTCGATATTTGGTCAAAGTTTCCACTAAATTTTGGCGATCGTAACATTCTTCGATCCACTTTATTCAACGTAGTCCCCACTTCTCTGTAACTTGTTTTTGATTTTAATTCATTTTGTATATAACGCAATTCCATTTCTAATTGTATCAATAATTAGAGAACACCCTGTACATTCTCACACTTATCATTTCAGTCACCGACTAAACATAAACGGAAAGTGTAGTCATTGAATTATTAATCGAAGAAGCGGTTTTCCTCGCGCGTACGTAACGAAAAAGTCTTGCGTAAATCCTTCATAGCCTTCCTTTCGGAAGGAGCAAAATTGATTTAGAATATATTCACTGGATTATCCACGACTGCAGAAACGAAAGTCGAGTATCGACGTTCATCCGGTGCAATTCGAAACGCGAGCTTCGCGGGGATTATAAACTATTGTTAACGCGGCGATGTTTGACGAGTCGCGAGGGGAAAATTCTCGACGAGCTCCTTTGGGTACAAGGTACAATGCAATCTGGCCGGAATGTAAGTGGAGCCGAAGGTAGCCGACGATGAGAGGGCTCCAGCTCTCGCGAGATTCCCGTGTCAATCAGTCGAACGGAATTCGAGAACGCAAGATTTTTTCTGTCTCTCTTTACAGTAGCACGGGGTCTCTCTGTCTTTCTTTCGCTATAGGCGTCTTTCTCGCAGACTGAAAATCTCAACTGTTGCGTCCGTTCGATGGAAAATGCGAACCCGCTGCGAAAACCCAATTACCAGAGTCTGGCGTATGGTCGAACCGCGCGCCTCTTTGAACTCGTACACGGCCAGTCCGTCGATTAATTCCGCGTTTTTCGCCCCGCGCACCCGATGGATGGGTAATCGATCGCCAAGGAGACCGTTGAAAGTGAATTTTCTTTTTTTTTTTTTTTTTTGTGTGTGTGGTATGATGCAAATGATTTTTGAATACGCGTCTCTTGCACGAGAATTTAGGATACTCAGGATGGACGTACAGCATCCGTGGAAAATTTGAAGGGGCAAGAATGCACGGAAGACACAGTTTCCAAAGATATATAAAATATCCAAAGCATAGCAATTGCAATATATAGCGAAGGAAATAGATTTATCGAAAATTATGTTTGGAAATGCTATTTGACTGTAAACCTATCCTGCGATTATCGAGCAGCCAGTTCTTCTTTAATCTTTTCGTAAAAGAAACGAGACTACCTGTAAAGTTATTTACACCTTGAAGTTAGAAGGCAAAATTCCTTGAAAGTTGCGAAAGGAAGGGAATTTGTAATCTCGACGCGTTACTTTTTACAAGTCGAGTGTAAGTTTCGTCTTTTATTCCGTCTAAATCTTTGTAAAACAAATAACGCGAGCATGTAAATTAATTACTTGGACGAAAAGGATGACTCAGAGTCAAGAGATCCGTGAAAGCCTCTAATTGGACGAAAGTGAAAAGTTGAGCGGCGAAATTAAGCGCGGGGTTTAAACGCACGCGCGCATGAACATTTTTTTCATTCGGCCGAAGTTTGAAAGCGTATTGCGGGGCGGAAATTTATTTTGACTGTTGGAGCTATCGATGAATCTATTTTGACCATCGATACTGCACCGCTCTCGTAAATTGTACTTTGGCTTTGGTTCCATACGTACAGTGAAAAAACAAGCCAAAGCTATTAAATTTTACAGTCCAACTGTTTGAAGCAGCCCGCGATATTTCATGTTGAAAGAAGCTCGTTTCCCCGATCCTTTCGTATTTACACCCCTAGAGTGTGATTATTAAATAACTTTAACAAAATAATTACGAAATATATTTCACGATTTTTTATTTAAGCTTTTCCACCATAAGATATTTGAGCGTCAGCGTTGCTCGGAAGCAAAACACGTTGAGACTCGAAAACCATATTATTCGCGTATGTTTGAGATTCTCTCTTTAGAAATTTCTTGGCTGCCTGTGCCTTGTACGCGCGCAGACTAACAAACAATTCGGAAATAGACAGAAATTTCGCATTGTAATATACGACATGTTGGACGTCGAAATGACCGATACTAGATATATTCCACGTTATATTTATTCGAAAACGGCGAGGGCGGAGCTGGATTCTTGCTTTAAAACGATCCCTCTAGCCATTCTACGCGCATTAGATTTTACACAACTTTGTAAGAACGGGTTTTCCGTAATTAATCAAAAAGACATTTTCCCTGTGGCTTTCTATAGGGATTACGTGTTAAAAGTTTCAACTTAGAAGATGAATATCTCCGTTTCGGTAAGGCTGCACTCTGTTTGAAATTGAACAATGTATAGATAATGTATAGAGTAAGCCATCGTGAAAATTTCAAAGGAATTGCAAGAAAGTCAATCAGCGCTGCAAATACCTTAATAAGTTACAGCCACTTGAAAATTTCTTTTATGTTGCAGCAAGTTTTTCAAATTGTCGATTGTTTGAAGGATTCGGCAAAGAAACGAGGAAACGTTTGCCAAATTTTTATGCCAAGTAATTGCAGTTAAAATTTACTTTTTTGTATATACAAGCGTTATTTAACGAAACTTCCTCTACCTGTCCACTTGATTCTGCCCCCGATATTGCATATAAAAGTTTTCTATCATGAGCAGTCAAATACATTCGTGAGCCATCGAACGTAAAAAATCCGCGGAATATTCAATTAGAAATTCGCGTATGATTCCGTTTACGTATTCCTTTTGTTTCCGGTTTTGCGACGGGCTCGGAGGAGCAAAAAGGGCGGCCATTTGCGTAATGCACCGTGCAAGTATCGTAATGACCGATAAATGATTTAGTATCGATAACATACGGTTCCCTCGATATTAAAGGAACACGGTTTCCTAAATAGTAAAATTTCTCTTTCTTTTTCTCTCGCTTTCTCTTCGAAGCAATCAGCACGATAAGACGCTCGAGGCTGAATGGAACCGTACGCGACGACATATTAGTGACAGATAGGGTATTAGCTGGAATTCTCGCTAAAGTCAATTTTACACGCCAGCAGTTCCATTCCATTCGTTGGAAATAATATTTTTCTTTTCTACCTCTTATTTATCTTCCTTTGGTACTAATATATTGGAGAATATAATAGCTCGATAATGGGGCAGATTCGGTTTTAAAATTATTGCTTGCTGTTGCAAGAAGCATTAGAGCGTGAGACTTGAGCAAATATTCTTTCCACGGTACTCTTTGAATTGTGAAATTGGATCGCGTTGTTGGTTTTGAAAGATAAAAGGATATATATTTTATATTTTAATGTCCACATCGTGTAATTAACAATTTGACGATTGTTCTCGATTGATATTACCTTTTGTTTATACGCTTTAGATGCATTTTTATTTAAAACACTATGCGTTCTTTAAATATCTGTCACAGCTTGCGAATATTACATTTCACGGCGTAATAATATTAATTTACGAATAAATGGTTAGACATAAATATGAAATATCACGTTGCGACATATCAAGTATTCGATTTCACTGTGTATATCGATTTCGTAAACCTTTTTTGAAATAAACGCTTCCATCTTTCTGTAGATCATTTTACGTATAGCGTATCGTATCGAAATCGAACATTTTAACTTTCGTAAACGATTAAAATTTTTCAGGACTCGCATTCAACCAAGTACTTCTCGTTGAAAATCGGAATAATTTCGTACATTACAGCGTACAAATATAAATAAAAGTAGCAAAAACAGAGACGCGATGCGAATATTAAAATCGGCCGTAAAAATCGAGAATTCCATATCTCTTTTCCTCTGTCATCAAAAATATTAATATTCTTCGGGATAATCGTCTCCTATAAATCGTTCATTCCAAAGTCCCAAAACGATCAACACGTACGTACGATTTTTTTTACGCCTGACGTCGGAAATATAAATATTTTTCATGAGGGAAGAAACACTAAATTATTTTTTTAATGAAAAATTCGCCCACGATGATTAAAAACACGTGTACTATTTTTCGAGAAAAAAAATAATAAAAAAGATAACTGGTCAATTTCAACTGCAATTTCGAAGCTATCCAACAAATCTCTTCGTACGAACGAAACTAAAAGAGGCGATCAATCTGGATGCTGAAATATGGCGGCATTGGGAACCACGAGATGGAATAATCGAGCGAGAGCGAATTGTTCGATGGAGTAGTCGTCGCCGTCCAATTAGGCGAACCGGTAACGATCGTTTTTTCCCCCGACGAAATCTCGACAGCGCTTTATAAGCTAGGTCTGATCCTAGATTAGCGTTAATTTTGAAACGCCGGACCGATCGACCACTCGTAAGTGGATTCTTCCGACGAGTGGCGTCGTACTCGATGAGTAGGATTACGTATCAGCTCGGTGCACGACGTATAATCGAGTAACCACCAGTCTATTAGTTTGATCGAAAAGTTCTGTCCCCAAATTTGTTTCGTACTTGTTACTTTATTTCCGAATTTTCGTAAATCGCGGGTGTCTTTTTCTTTTTTTTTTTTTTTTTTTTTA